>NW_026249661.1:0-6000 GCF_019703515.2 Myxocyprinus asiaticus
GTGCTGCTGTTGTTGTTGGCACAGTAGATGTTGGTCCTGCTGTTGTTGTTGGCACAGTATATGATGGTGCTGTTGTTGTTGGCTGAATAGATGTTGGTTTTGTGGTTGTCACTTCAGTGGATGTTTGTGCTGTTTTTGTTGATATCAGAGTAGATGTTGGTGCAGCTGTTGTTGTTGGCAAATTAGATTTTGGTGCTGTTGTTGTTGGCACAGTAGATGTTAGTTCAGCAATATTTGTTGGCACAGTAGATGTTTGTTCTGCTGTTGTTGTTGGCAGAGTAGATGTTGATGCAGCTGTTGTTGTTGGCACATTAGATGTTGGTGCTGTTGTTGTTGGCACAGTTGATGTTGGTGCTCTTGTTGTTGTTGGCAAAGAAGATGTTTGTGCTGTTGTTGTTGGCACAGTAGAGGATGGTGCTCTTGTTGTTGTTGTTGGCAAAGAATATATTTGTGCTGTTGTTGCTGGCACAGTAGAGGATGGTGCTGTTGTTGTTGGCTGAATAGATGTTGGTTTTGTGGTTGTTACTTCAGTTGATGTTTGTGCTGCTGTTGTTGATGTCAGAGTAGATGTTGGTGCAGCTGTTGTTGTTGGCAAAGTAGATGTTTGTTCTTCTGTTGTTGTTGGCAGAGTAGATGTTGATGCAGCTGTTGTTGTCGGCACATTAGATTTTGGTGCTGTTGTTGTTGGCACAGTTGATGTTGGTGCTCTTGTTGTTGTTGTTGGCAAAGAAGATGTTTGTGCTGTTGTTGTTGGCACAGTAGAGGATGGTGCTGTTGTTGTTGTTGGCAAAGAAGATGTTTGTGATGTTGTTGTTGGCACAGTAGAGGATGGTGCTGTTGTTGTTTGCTGAATAGATGCTGGTTTTGTGGTTGTTACCTCAGTGGATATTTGTGCTGTTGTTGTTGATGTCAGAGTAGAGGTTGGTGCAGCTGTTGTTGTTGACACAGTAGATGTTGGTGCTGTTGTTGTTGGCACAGTTGATGTTGGTGCTGTTGTTGTTGTTGGCAAAGAAGATGTTTGTGCTGTTGTTGTTGTGGACTCAGAAGTTGTTGGTGGTGTTGCTGTTGTTGTTGGCACAGTAGATGTTGGTCCCGCTGTTGTTGTTGGCACAGTAGATGATGGTGCTGTTGTTGTTGGCTGAATAGATGTTGGTTTTGTGGTTGTTACCTCAGTGGATGTTTGTGCTGCTGTTGTTGATGTCAGAGTAGATGTTTGTGCAGCTATTGTTGTTGGAACAGTTGATGTTGGTTCAGCTGTTTTTGTTGGCACAGTAGATGTTTGCTCTGCTGTTGTTGTTGGCAGAGTAGATGTTGGTGCAGCTGTTGTTGTCGGCACATTAGATGTTGGTGCTGTTGTTGTTGGCACAGTTGATGTTGGTGCTCTTGTTGTTGTTGGCAAAGAAGATGTTTGTGCTGTTGTTGTTGTGGACTCAGAAGGTGTTGGTGGTGTTGCTGTTGTTGTTGGCACAGTAGATGTTGGTCCTGCTGTTGTTGTTGGCACAGTAGAGGTTGTTGCTGTTGTTGATGGCACATTAGATGTTGTTGTTGTTGTTGTTGGCAAAGAAGATGTTTGTGCTGTTGTTGTTGTGGACTCAGAAGATGTTGGTGGTGCAGTTGTTGTTGTTGGCACTGTAGATGATGGTGCTGTTGTTGTTGGCTGAATAGATGTTGGTTTTGTGGTTGTTACCTCAGTGGATGTTTGTGCTGCTGTTGTAAATGTCAGAGTAGATGTTTGTGCAGCTATTGTTGTTGGAACAGTAGATGTTGGTTCTGCTGTTTTTGTTGGCACAGTAGATGTTTGCTCTGCTGTTGTTGTTGGCAGAGTAGATGTTGGTGCAGCTGTTGTTGTCGGCACATTAGATGTTGGTGCTGTTGTTGTTGGCAAAGTTGATGTTGGTACTGTTGTTGTTGTTGGCAAAGAAGATGTTTGTGTTGTTGTTGTTGTAGACTCAGAAGTTGTTGGTGGTGTAACTGTTGTTGTTGTCACAGTAGATGTTGGTCCCGCTGTTGTTGTTGGCACAGTAGATGATGGTGCTGTTGTTGTTGGCTGAATAGATGCTGGTTTTGTGGTTGTTACCTCAGTGGATATTTGTGCTGTTGTTGTTGATGTCAAAGTAGAGGTTGGTGCAGCTGTTGTTGTTGACACAGTAGATTTTGGTGCTGTTGTTGTTGGCACAGTTGATGTTGGTGCTTTTGTTGTTGTTGGCAAAGAAGATGTTTGTGCTGTTGTTGTTGTGGACTTTGTACTTCTTGGTGGTGCTGCTGTTGTTGTTGGCACAGTAGATGTTGGTCCTGCTGTTGTTGTTGGCACAGTATATGATGGTGCTGTTGTTGTTGGCTGAATAGATGTTGGTTTTGTGGTTGTCACTTCAGTGGATGTTTGTGCTGTTTTTGTTGATGTCAGAGTAGATGTTGGTGCAGCTGTTGTTGTTGGCAAATTAGATTTTGGTGCTGTTGTTGTTGGCACAGTAGATGTTAGTTCAGCAATATTTGTTGGCACAGTAGATGTTTGTTCTGCTGTTGTTGTTGGCAGAGTAGATGTTGATGCAGCTGTTGTTGTTGGCACATTAGATGTTGGTGCTGTTGTTGTTGGCACAGTTGATGTTGGTGCTCTTGTTGTTGTTGGCAAAGAAGATGTTTGTGCTGTTGTTGTTGGCACAGTAGAGGATGGTGCTCTTGTTGTTGTTGTTGGCAAAGAATATATTTGTGCTGTTGTTGCTGGCACAGTAGAGGATGGTGCTGTTGTTGTTGGCTGAATAGATGTTGGTTTTGTGGTTGTTACTTCAGTTGATGTTTGTGCTGCTGTTGTTGATGTCAGAGTAGATGTTGGTGCAGCTGTTGTTGTTGGCAAAGTAGATGTTTGTTCTTCTGTTGTTGTTGGCAGAGTAGATGTTGATGCAGCTGTTGTTGTCGGCACATTAGATTTTGGTGCTGTTGTTGTTGGCACAGTTGATGTTGGTGCTCTTGTTGTTGTTGTTGGCAAAGAAGATGTTTGTGCTGTTGTTGTTGGCACAGTAGAGGATGGTGCTGTTGTTGTTGTTGGCAAAGAAGATGTTTGTGATGTTGTTGTTGGCACAGTAGAGGATGGTGCTGTTGTTGTTGGCTGAATAGATGTTGGTTTTTTGGTTGTTACTTTAGTTGATGTTTGTACTGCTGTTGTTGATGTCAGAGTAGATGTTGGTGCAGCTGTTGTTGTTGGCACAGTAGATGTTTGTTCTGCTGTTGTTTTTGGCAGAGTAGAAGTTTGTGCAGCTGTTGTTGTCGGCACATTAGATGTTGTTGTTGTTGGCAAAGAAGATGTTTGTGCTGTTGTTGTTGTGGACTCAGAAGATGTTGGTGGTGCAGTTATTGTTGTTGGCACTGTAGATGATGGTGCTGTTGTTGTTGGCTGAATAGATGTTGGTTTTGTGGTTGTTACCTCAGTGGATGTTTGTGCTGCTGTTGTTGATGTCAGAGTAGATGTTTGTGCAGCTATTGTTGTTGGAACAGTTGATGTTGGTTCAGCTGTTTTTGTTGGCACAGTAGATGTTTGCTCTGCTGTTGTTGTTGGCAGAGTAGATGTTGGTGCAGCTGTTGTTGTCGGCACATTAGATGTTGGTGCTGTTGTTGTTGGCACAGTTGATGTTGGTGCTGTTGTTGTTGTTGGCAAAGAAGATGTTTGTGCTGTTGTTGTTGTGGACTCAGAAGGTGTTGGTGGTGTTGCTGTTGTTGTTGGCACAGTAGATGTTGGTCCTGCTGTTGTTGTTGGCACAGTAGAGGTTGTTGCTGTTGTTGTCAGCATATTAGATGTTGTTGTTGTTGTTGTTGGCAAAGAAGATGTTTGTGCTGTTGTTGTTGTGGACTCAGAAGATGTTGGTGGTGCAGTTGTTGTTGTTGGCACTGTAGATGATGGTGCTGTTGTTGTTGGCTGAATAGATGTTGGTTTTGTGGTTGTTACCTCAGTGGATGTTTGTGCTGCTGTTGTAAATGTCAGAGTAGATGTTTGTGCAGCTATTGTTGTTGGAACAGTAGATGTTGGTTCTGCTGTTTTTGTTGGCACAGTAGATGTTTGCTCTGCTGTTGTTGTTGGCAGATTAAATGTTGGTGCAGCTGTTGTTGTCGGCACATTAGATGTTGGTGCTGTTGTTGTTGGCACAGTTGATGTTGGTGCTGTTGTTGTTGTTGGCAAAGAAGATGTTTGTGCTGTTGTTGTTGTGGACTCAGAAGTTGTTGGTGGTGTTGCTGTTGTTGTTGGCACAGTAGATGTTGGTCCTGCTGTTGTTGTTGGCACAATAGATGATGGTGCTGTTGTTGTTGGCTGAATTGATGTTGGTTTTGTGGTTGTTACCTCAGTGGATATTTGTGCTGTTGTTGTTGATGTCAGAGTAGAGGTTGGTGCAGCTGTTGTTGTTGCCACAGTAGATGTTGGTGCTGTTGTTGTTGGCACAGTTGATGTTGGTGTTGTTGTTGTTGTTGGCAAAGAAGATGTTTGTGCTGCTGTTGTTGTGGACTCAGTAGTTGTTGGTGGTGCTGCTGTTGTTGTTGGCACAGTAGATGTTGGTCCTGCTGTTGTTGTTGGCACAGTAGATGATGGTGCTGTTGTTGTTGGCTGAATAGATGTTGGTTTTGTGGTTGTTACTTCAGTGGATATTTGTGCTGTTGTTGTTGATGTCAGAGTAGATGATGGTGCAGCTATTGTTGTTGGCACAGTAGATGTTGGTTCTGCTGTTTTTGTTGGCACAGTAGATGTTTGCTCTGCTGTTGTTGTTGGTAGAGTAGATGTTGGTGCAGCTGTTGTTGTCGGCACATTAGATGTTGGTGCTGTATTTGTTGGCAAAGAAGTTGTTTGTGCTGTTGTTGTTGTGGACTCAGAAGTTGTTGGTTGTTTTGCTGTTGTTGTTGGCACAGTAGATGTTGTTCCTGCTGTTGTTGTTGGCACAGTAGATGATGGTGCTGTTGTTGTTGGCTGAATAGATGTTGGTTTTGTGGTTGTTACCTCAGTGGATATTTGTGCTGTTGTTGTTGATGTCTGAGTAGATGTTGGTGCAGCTGTTGTTGTTGGCACAGTTGATGTTGGTGCAGTTGTTGTTGGCACAGTTGATGTTGGTGCTGTTGTTGTTGGCTGAATAGATGTTGGTTTTGTGGTTGTTACTTCAGTGGATGTTTGTGCTGTTTTTGTTGATGTCAGAGTAGATGTTGGTGCAGCTGTTGTTGTTGGCACAGTAGATGTTGATTCTGCTGTTGTTGTTGGCAGAGTTGATGTTCGTGCTGTTGTTGGCAAATAAGATCTTTGTGTTGTTGTCGTTGTTGGTACAGTAAAAGTTGATCCTGTTGTTGTTGGCAGAGTAGATGTTGGTTTTGTGGTTGTTACCTCATTGGATGTTTGTGCTGCTGTTGTTGTTGGCAAAGAAGATGTTGATGTTTCTGCTATTTTTTTTGGCTCAGTAAATGTTGGTGCTGTTGTTGTTAGCACAGTAGATGTTATTTCTACTGTTGTTGTTGGCACAGTAGATGTTGGTGCTGTTGTTGTTGGCACAGCAGATGTTGGTTCTGCTGTTGTTATTTGCAGAGTAGTTGTTGGTGCAACTGTTGTTGTCGGCACATTAGATGTTGGTGCTGTTGTTGTTGGCACAGTTGATGTTGGTGCTGTTGTTGTTGTTGGCACAGTAGATGTTGGTTCTTCTATTGTTGTTGGCACAGTAGATGTTTGTTCTGCTGTTGTTGTTGGCAGAGTAGATGTTGGTGCAGCTGTTGTTGTCGGCACATTAGATGTTGGTGTCGTTGTTGTTGGCACAGTATACGTTGGTGTCGTTGTTGTTGGCACAGTAGATGTTGGTTCTGCTGTTGTTGGCACAGTAGATGTTGATTTTGCTGTTGTTGTTGGCACAGTAGTTGTTGGTGCTGTTGTTGTTGGCACAGAAGATGCTGTTGTTGCTGTTGTTGTTGTTAATACAGTAGATGTTTGTGCTGCTGTTGTTGTTGGAATATTAGATGTTGATGTTGCTGTTGCTGTTGTTGTTG
>NW_026249662.1:0-5852 GCF_019703515.2 Myxocyprinus asiaticus
GATCAAGGAATAGGCCATGCTATTGAGAGGATGAAAGTTAGGGTTAGGGTTAGGTTAGGGTTTAGGGTTAGGGTTAGGTTAGGGTATAGGGATGAAAACCACCATGCTCATGCCGGATTGCCATAACTTTTGCCAGGAAGGTGATAGAGGCACGAAAGCAAGCCCTACCCCCCCATTTTTGAGGGTGCTCTTTCCAGTGGTGCCACCACCAAGGCTCTATGAGGTCAGCAAGTGCCTCAACCAGATTGGCCCTCCTACAAAGTGCCGTTTACATCTTAGAGACTCAGTGGCCACAACACACTACAAAGGCACTGCTGGGATTTGAACCCAGGATCTCCTGTGTATTAGGCAAGCATTTTAACCAACTAAGCCACAGCACCTTTTGTTGCAAAGTCTCCATGGGAGGTCATCAGATCAATGAGTAGGCCATGCTATTGAGAACACAAATGTGTTTGAGAAAAGAGTTTTGGTTAGGGTATAGGGATGAAAACCACCATGCTCATGCCGGATTGCCATAACTTTTGCCAGGAAGGTGATAGAGGCATGAAAGCAAGCCCTACTCCCCCATTTTCAAGGGTGCTCTTTCCAGTGGTGCCACTGCCAAGTCAGCAAGTGCCTCAACCTGATTGGCCTTCCTACAAAGTGCCGTTTACATCTTAGAGACTCGGCAGCCACAACACACTACAAAGGCAGTGCTGGGATTTGAACCCAGGATCTCCTGTTTACTAGGCAGGCATTTTAACCAACTAAGCCACAGCACCTTTTGCTGCGAAGTCTCCATGGGAAGTCGTCAGATCAAGGAATAGGCCATGCTATTGAGAGGATGAAAGTTAGGGCTAGGGCTAGGCTAGGGCCAGGGCCAGGGCCAGGCCAGGGCTCAGGCCAGGGCCAGGCCAGGCCAGGCCAGGGCCAGGGCCAGGGCCAGGCCAGGCCAGGGCCAGGCCAGGCCAGGGCCAGGCCAGGCCAGGCCAGGCCAGGCCAGGCCAGGGCCAGGCCAGGCCAGGCCAGGCCAGGCCAGGGCCAGGCCAGGCCAGGCCAGGGCCAGGCCAGGCCAGGCCAGGCCAGGCCAGGCCAGGCCAGGCCAGGGCCAGGCCAGGCCAGGCCAGGCCAGGGCCAGGGCCAGGCCAGGCCAGGCCAGGCCAGGCCAGGCCAGGCCAGGCCAGGCCAGGCCAGGCCAGGCCAGGCCAGGGCCAGGCCAGGCCAGGCCAGGGCCAGGCCAGGCCAGGCCAGGCCAGGCCAGGCCAGGCCAGGCCAGGGCCAGGGCCAGGCCAGGGCCAGGCCAGGCCAGGCCAGGCCAGGGCCAGGGCCAGGCCAGGGCCAGGGCCAGGCCAGGGCCAGGGCCAGGCCAGGCCAGGCCAGGCCAGGCCAGGCCAGGCCAGGCCAGGCCAGGCCAGGCCAGGCCAGGCCAGGCCAGGCCAGGCCAGGGCCAGGCCAGGCCAGGGCCAGGCCAGGGCCAGGCCAGGGCCAGGCCAGGGCCAGGGCCAGGCCAGGCCAGGCCAGGGCCAGGCCAGGCCAGGGCCAGGCCAGGCCAGGCCAGGCCAGGGCCAGGCCAGGCCAGGGCCAGGGCCAGGCCAGGCCAGGCCAGGGCCAGGCCAGGCCAGGGCCAGGCCAGGGCCAGGCCAGGCCAGGCCAGGCCAGGCCAGGCCAGGCCAGGCCAGGCCAGGGCCAGGCCAGGCCAGGCCAGGCCAGGCCAGGGCCAGGGCCAGGCCAGGCCAGGGCCAGGCCAGGCCAGGCCAGGCCAGGCCAGGCCAGGCCAGGCCAGGGCCAGGCCAGGCCAGGCCAGGGCCAGGCCAGGCCAGGCCAGGCCAGGCCAGGCCAGGCCAGGGCCAGGCCAGGCCAGGGCCAGGCCAGGCCAGGCCAGGCCAGGGCCAGGGCCAGGCCAGGCCAGGCCAGGCCAGGGCCAGGCCAGGCCAGGCCAGGGCCAGGCCAGGGCCAGGCCAGGCCAGGCCAGGGCCAGGGCCAGGCCAGGCCAGGCCAGGCCAGGCCAGGGCCAGGCCAGGCCAGGCCAGGCCAGGCCAGGCCAGGGCCAGGCCAGGCCAGGGCCAGGCCAGGCCAGGGCCAGGCCAGGCCAGGGCCAGGCCAGGGCCAGGGCCAGGGCCAGGCCAGGCCAGGCCAGGGCCAGGCCAGGGCCAGGGCCAGGGCCAGGGCCAGGCCAGGCCAGGCCAGGCCAGGCCAGGCCAGGCCAGGCCAGGCCAGGGCCAGGCCAGGCCAGGCCAGGGCCAGGCCAGGCCAGGGCCAGGCCAGGGCCAGGGCCAGGGCCAGGCCAGGCCAGGCCAGGGCCAGGCCAGGCCAGGCCAGGCCAGGCCAGGCCAGGCCAGGGCCAGGCCAGGCCAGGGCCAGGCCAGGGCCAGGGCCAGGGCCAGGCCAGGCCAGGGCCAGGCCAGGCCAGGCCAGGGCCAGGCCAGGCCAGGCCAGGCCAGGCCAGGGCCAGGCCAGGCCAGGCCAGGGCCAGGGCCAGGGCCAGGCCAGGCCAGGCCAGGCCAGGGCCAGGCCAGGCCAGGCCAGGGCCAGGCCAGGCCAGGCCAGGGCCAGGGCCAGGCCAGGCCAGGCCAGGCCAGGGCCAGGCCAGGGCCAGGCCAGGCCAGGCCAGGCCAGGGCCAGGGCCAGGGCCAGGGCCAGGGCCAGGCCAGGGCCAGGCCAGGCCAGGCCAGGCCAGGGCCAGGCCAGGCCAGGCCAGGCCAGGCCAGGCCAGGCCAGGGCCAGGCCAGGGCCAGGCCAGGCCAGGGCCAGGCCAGGCCAGGCCAGGCCAGGGCCAGGGCCAGGCCAGGCCAGGCCAGGCCAGGGCCAGGGCCAGGCCAGGGCCAGGCCAGGCCAGGCCAGGCCAGGCCAGGCCAGGCCAGGCCAGGCCAGGCCAGGCCAGGGCCAGGGCCAGGGCCAGGGCCAGGCCAGGCCAGGCCAGGCCAGGGCCAGGCCAGGCCAGGGCCAGGCCAGGCCAGGCCAGGCCAGGCCAGGCCAGGGCCAGGCCAGGCCAGGGCCAGGCCAGGCCAGGGCCAGGCCAGGCCAGGGCCAGGCCAGGCCAGGGCCAGGGCCAGGCCAGGCCAGGCCAGGCCAGGGCCAGGGCCAGGCCAGGCCAGGGCCAGGCCAGGCCAGGGCCAGGGCCAGGCCAGGGCCAGGCCAGGCCAGGCCAGGGCCAGGCCAGGGCCAGGGCCAGGGCCAGGGCCAGGCCAGGGCCAGGCCAGGGCCAGGCCAGGCCAGGGCCAGGGCCAGGCCAGGGCCAGGGCCAGGGCCAGGCCAGGCCAGGCCAGGCCAGGCCAGGCCAGGCCAGGCCAGGCCAGGCCAGGGCCAGGCCAGGCCAGGCCAGGCCAGGCCAGGGCCAGGCCAGGCCAGGGCCAGGCCAGGCCAGGCCAGGGCCAGGCCAGGCCAGGCCAGGCCAGGCCAGGGCCAGGGCCAGGGCCAGGCCAGGGCCAGGCCAGGCCAGGCCAGGCCAGGCCAGGCCAGGCCAGGCCAGGGCCAGGCCAGGCCAGGCCAGGCCAGGCCAGGCCAGGCCAGGGCCAGGCCAGGCCAGGGCCAGGGCCAGGGCCAGGGCCAGGCCAGGCCAGGCCAGGGCCAGGGCCAGGCCAGGGCCAGGCCAGGCCAGGCCAGGCCAGGCCAGGCCAGGGCCAGGGCCAGGCCAGGCCAGGGCCAGGCCAGGCCAGGCCAGGGCCAGGCCAGGCCAGGGCCAGGCCAGGCCAGGCCAGGCCAGGCCAGGGCCAGGGCCAGGGCCAGGCCAGGCCAGGCCAGGGCCAGGCCAGGCCAGGGCCAGGCCAGGGCCAGGCCAGGGCCAGGCCAGGGCCAGGGCCAGGGCCAGGCCAGGCCAGGCCAGGCCAGGCCAGGGCCAGGCCAGGCCAGGCCAGGGCCAGGCCAGGCCAGGGCCAGGGCCAGGGCCAGGCCAGGGCCAGGCCAGGCCAGGGCCAGGGCCAGGGCCAGGGCCAGGCCAGGCCAGGGCCAGGGCCAGGCCAGGCCAGGCCAGGCCAGGCCAGGCCAGGGCCAGGCCAGGCCAGGCCAGGCCAGGGCCAGGCCAGGGCCAGGGCCAGGCCAGGCCAGGGCCAGGGCCAGGCCAGGGCCAGGCCAGGCCAGGCCAGGGCCAGGGCCAGGCCAGGCCAGGGCCAGGCCAGGCCAGGCCAGGCCAGGCCAGGCCAGGCCAGGGCCAGGCCAGGCCAGGGCCAGGGCCAGGCCAGGGCCAGGGCCAGGCCAGGCCAGGCCAGGCCAGGCCAGGCCAGGGCCAGGGCCAGGGCCAGGCCAGGCCAGGCCAGGGCCAGGGCCAGGGCCAGGCCAGGGCCAGGCCAGGCCAGGGCCAGGGCCAGGCCAGGCCAGGCCAGGCCAGGCCAGGCCAGGCCAGGGCCAGGCCAGGCCAGGGCCAGGCCAGGCCAGGGCCAGGGCCAGGCCAGGCCAGGCCAGGCCAGGGCCAGGCCAGGGCCAGGCCAGGGCCAGGCCAGGCCAGGGCCAGGCCAGGCCAGGCCAGGCCAGGCCAGGGCCAGGCCAGGGCCAGGCCAGGCCAGGCCAGGCCAGGCCAGGCCAGGCCAGGGCCAGGGCCAGGCCAGGCCAGGCCAGGCCAGGCCAGGCCAGGGCCAGGCCAGGCCAGGGCCAGGCCAGGCCAGGCCAGGGCCAGGCCAGGCCAGGCCAGGGCCAGGGCCAGGCCAGGGCCAGGCCAGGGCCAGGCCAGGCCAGGGCCAGGCCAGGCCAGGGCCAGGCCAGGCCAGGCCAGGCCAGGGCCAGGGCCAGGCCAGGCCAGGGCCAGGGCCAGGGCCAGGCCAGGCCAGGCCAGGGCCAGGCCAGGGCCAGGCCAGGCCAGGGCCAGGCCAGGCCAGGCCAGGGCCAGGGCCAGGGCCAGGGCCAGGCCAGGCCAGGCCAGGGCCAGGCCAGGGCCAGGCCAGGGCCAGGGCCAGGCCAGGGCCAGGGCCAGGCCAGGGCCAGGCCAGGGCCAGGCCAGGCCAGGCCAGGCCAGGCCAGGGCCAGGCCAGGCCAGGCCAGGCCAGGCCAGGCCAGGCCAGGCCAGGCCAGGGCCAGGCCAGGGCCAGGCCAGGGCCAGGCCAGGGCCAGGCCAGGCCAGGCCAGGGCCAGGCCAGGCCAGGCCAGGCCAGGCCAGGCCAGGCCAGGCCAGGGCCAGGCCAGGCCAGGCCAGGGCCAGGCCAGGCCAGGGCCAGGCCAGGCCAGGCCAGGCCAGGCCAGGGCCAGGCCAGGCCAGGGCCAGGCCAGGCCAGGGCCAGGCCAGGCCAGGCCAGGCCAGGGCCAGGCCAGGCCAGGCCAGGCCAGGCCAGGCCAGGCCAGGGCCAGGCCAGGCCAGGCCAGGCCAGGCCAGGGCCAGGCCAGGGCCAGGCCAGGGCCAGGCCAGGCCAGGCCAGGGCCAGGCCAGGGCCAGGGCCAGGCCAGGGCCAGGCCAGGCCAGCCAGGGCCAGGCCAGGCCAGGGCCAGGCCAGGCCAGGGCCAGGGCCAGGGCCAGGGCCAGGCCAGGGCCAGGCCAGGGCCAGGGCCAGGCCAGGGCCAGGCCAGGGCCAGGGCCAGGCCAGGGCCAGGGCCAGGCCAGGGCCAGGGCCAGGGCCAGGGCCAGGGCCAGGGCCAGGGCCAGGCCAGGGCCAGGCCAGGCCAGGCCAGGCCAGGGCCAGGGCCAGGGCCAGGGCCAGGGCCAGGGCCAGGCCAGGTCAGGGCCAGGGCCAGGCCAGGGCCAGGGCCAGGCCAGGCCAGGCCGGCTCAGCCAGGCCAGGCCAGGGCTCAGGGCCAGGCCAGGCCAGGCCAGGGCCAGGGCCAGGGCCAGGCCAGGGCCAGGGCCAGGCCAGGCCAGGCCAGGGCCAGGGCCAGGGCCAGGGGCCAGGGCCAGGGGCCAGGCCAGGCCAGGCCAGGCCAGGCCAGGGCCAGGCCAGGCCAGGGCCAGGGCC
>NW_026249663.1:0-5000 GCF_019703515.2 Myxocyprinus asiaticus
AATTGAGTTGAACACTTTGGCTAGAAAAATGTGCCACTAAAGGAATGATTTTGTTTCTGGGATGTGGATCTGTCGTAGGGAGCACTTTGGGTTGGTTAAAAGTTTTGAGCATCCTACGAAGGAATGATCTCGAGTAACCGCGTTGTTTTAAGGCAGAGAATAAAGTTTTGGTAGCAGAAAGGAAAAAAGTCTGTTCTGTGCAAATTCTGTGAAATCTCAACAATTGAGATTTCACAATCCCTTTGAATGTGTGTTTGGGGTGAAAACTGTGCTTATGAAGAAGTGAGTGTGTGTCGGTTTCCTTGAAATAAACTCTGAAGTCCAACCGACCCGTTTCCTGAAATTTAGGACCCTTATAGGAAACCACATCCAGAAAATTGACCTCTTGTAGATCAATCATAAACTTAATCTTAATGGAACTCTGATGTGTGTTTAAATGTTGTGTAAACGTCATAAATTCATCCTTGGAGTACGTCCAGACACCCCAGATATCATCCAGAAAACGAAAATATGCAAACGGTTTTAAAGGAAAGGAAGAGAGAGCCGATTCCTCCCAGTCGGCCATAAAGATGTTGGCATACGAGGGGGCAAATTTCTTCCCCATTGCCGTGCCTTTAATTAGGGTTAGGATATACGCCGTTGAAACAATGTTTAATTGCGGCCAACTTGGACGGCCATGTTGACACGGGCGACAGCCCTTTGGACGCGGAGGTCGCGTCGTACGATATCTCGGGGACCCGGTGGGCTAGAGAGACGAGGCCGGGCTCGTTGGAAAGGTCTCGGGCGTGCCTTTCGAATGAGGCCGGTCTCTACCCGGTGGCACTTCCGGTTCTGGAGCTAGAGGCTCAAATGTGCAAAATGCTATCTCGGGCCCCCGAGGGGCTAGAGGGTCGGGGCCTGTGTCGTTGGAAAGGGCTCGTCGAGATGTGTAAGGGCCCCGAATTTGGTGTCCCGGGGCCTCTCCGTTCCGGAGATACGGCCGTCGAAAGAGTCGTTTTCCGGAGAGGGTGTAATCCAAGGCCCGTATCTCTGAGACCCGGAGGACTACAGAGACGGTCCAGGGCTCAATCGAAGGGTCCCTTCGAGCCGCGTCGGATGAGCCTGTAACGGGGTCCGGGGTCGGTCCGGTTCGGGAGGTAGAGCCCCAAACGTAATCCGTCACGTCCACCTGAAGGCTGGAGCGGCCGCCGCTCCGCGCGACAACGGAGTAGGGAGGTGGGGGTTGGCTCGTCTGAAAGGACTCAGAAGGCCGGTTCGAACGCGACCAACCCGGAGTCTGTGCTGTGTCCGGTCCGGGAGAAACGTCCGTGGGACGTCGGGCGGTCCAGAGCCGCTGTATCCGGGAAGGAACCACCCAGGAACGTGTGGCCGGGCTCGTTGGAAAGGTCTTGCTGCGGACTTTCCAACGAGACCAACCACGAGCCCATAGGTGGTCCCCTTCGGGAGATATGGCCGGCGGAAGAATCGGTTTTTCACGGGATCCTATCTCCGGACCACGGGCCACCTGGGCTGGAGAGTTCGAAGGTGCTTCAACAGCAGGTAAGTGTGACGGGGACAGTGACAGTGTCATAAGCCGGGGTGTGTGACACCTGCCTGGGCATGGTCAACTTGCCCCCAGGCCCCTGGATGTGCTGATACAACAGGTAAGTATGAAGGGTAGTGTGTCAGTGTATTAAGCCAGGGTGAGTGACACCTGCCTGGGCATGGACAACATGCCCCAGGCCCCTGGAGGTGCTTAAAGAACCGGTAAGTGTGATGGGCAGAGTGTCAGTGTATTAAGCCGGGGAGAGTGACACCTGCCTGGGCATGGACAACTTGCCCCAGGCCCCTGGAGGTGCTTAAAGAACCGGTAAGTGTGATGGGCAGAGTGTCAGTGTATTAAGCCGGGGAGAGTGACACCTGCCTGGGCATGGACAACATGCCCCAGACCCCTGGATGTGCTGATACAACAGGTAAGTATGAAGGGTAGTGTGTTAGTGTATTAAGCCGGGGTGAGTGACACCTGCCTGGGCATGGACAACTTGCCCCAGGCCCCTGGATGTGCTGATACAACAGGTAAGTATGAAGGGTAGAGTGTCAGTGTATTAAGCCGGGGTGAGTGACACCTGCCTGGGCATGGACAACTTGCCCCAGGCCCCTGGATGTGCTGATACAACAGGTAAGTATGAAGGGTAGAGTGTCAGTGTATTAAGCCGGGGTGAGTGACACCTGCCTGGGCATGGACAACTTGCCCCAGGCCCCTGGATGTGCTGATACCACAGGTAAGTATGAAGGGTAGAGTGTCAGTGTATTAAGCCGGGGTGAGTGACACCTGCCTGGGCATGGACAACTTGCCCCAGGCCCCTGGATGTGCTGATACCACAGGTAAGTATGATGGGTAGAGTGTCAGTGTATTAAGCCGGGGTGAGTGACACCTGCCTGGGCATGGACAACTTGCCCCAGGCCCCTGGAGGTGCTGATACAACAAGTAAGTATGAAGGGTAGTGTGTCAGTGTATTAAGCCGGGGTGAGTGACACCTGCCTGGGCATGGACAACTTGCCCCAGGCCCCTGGATGTGCTGATACCACAGGTAAGTATGATGGGTAGAGTGTCAGTGTATTAAGCCGGGGTGAGTGACACCTGCCTGGGCATGGACAACTTGCCCCAGGCCCCTGGAGGTGCTGATACAACAGGTAAGTATGAAGGGTAGTGTGTCAGTGTATTAAGCCGGGGTGAGTGACACCTGCCTGGGCATGGACAACTTGCCCCAGGCCCCTGGATGTGCTGATACCACAGGTAAGTATGATGGGTAGAGTGTCAGTGTATTAAGCCGGGGTGAGTGACACCTGCCTGGGTATGGACAACTTGCCCCCAGGCCCCTGGAAGTGCTTAAAGAACCATTAAGTGTGATGGGTACAAAGTCATTGTCATAAGCCGGGATGAGTGACACCTGCCTGGGCATGGACAACTTGCCCCAGGCCCCTGGAGGTGCACTAAGAACCAGTAAGTGTGATGGGGACAGTGTCAGTGTCATTAGCCGAGGTGTGTGACACCTGCGGGCATGATACATAACACAAAGGGCCTGGAGGAATGATCAAAAAGTGTGAAAAAATGACAAAGTAATTTTCGGGAGAGGGTGTAAGAACCAGGCCCTCTGCCGAACCGGCTGAGGCCGAGAGGGTGAGCCTTGGTGGGCATAAATCAGCTCTATGTAGTGCCTGGAGGTCCAAAAAGTGATGCAAAAAATTTTTTGTTGAAAAAACGACTAAGTATTTTTCGGGAGAGGGTGTAAGAACCAGGCCCTCCGCCCAACCGGCTGAGGCCGAGAGGGTGCGCCTTGGTGGGCATAAATCAGCTCTATGTAGTGCCTGGAGGTCCAAAAAGTGATGCAGAAAAATTTTTTGTTGAAAAAACGACTAAGTATTTTTCGGGAGAGGGTGTAAGAACCAGGCCCTCTGCCGAATCGTCTGAAGCCGAGAGGGTGAGCCTTGGTGGGCATGAATTGGCTTCATGTACCTCCTGGATGTCAAAATAGTGATGCTGAAAATGTTTGTGCTGATTTAATTGATGTCCATGGGGGAAAGGGTCAGTTTCAATTGATTTCAATGGGGAGACAGTGTAAATGACCTTATTCGAGCTGTGAAACACCTATTTGGGCATGAAAAATAGCCCAAAGGGCCTGGAAGTATGATCCAAAAGTGGCAAATAATGACTAAGTCAATGCAGTCTGGATGATTTGTTGTTATATGGTGTTTGATTCAGTGACTGTAGCCGAGGAAGGTGTCTGTCACCGGATTGACAACATGCCCCAGGCCACTGGAGGTGCTTAAAGAACCGGTAAGTGTGATGGTACAGTGACAGTGTCATAAGCCGGGGTGAGTGACACCTGCTTGGGCATGGACAACTTGCCCCAGGCCCCTGGAAGTGCTGAGACAACCATTAAGTGTGATGGGTACAGAGTCATTGTCATAACCCGGGGTGAGTGACACCTGCCTGGGCATGGACAACTTGCCCCAGGCCCCTGGAAGTGCTGAGACAACCATTAAGTGTGATGGGTACAGAGTCATTGTCATAACCCGGGATGAGTGACACCTGCCTGGGCATGGACAACTTGCCCCAGGCCCCTGGAAGTGCACAAAGAACCAGTGAGTGTGATGGGAACAAAGTCATTGTCATAAGCCGGGGTGAGTGACACCTTCCTGGGTATGGACAACTTGCCCCCAGGCCCCTGGAAGTGCACAAAGAACCAGTGAGTGTGATAGGAACAAAGTCATTGTCATAAGCCGGGGTGAGTGACACCTGCCTGGGCATGGACAACTTGCCCCCAGGCCCCTGGAAGTGCATAAAGAACCAGTGAGTGTGATGGGAACAAAGTCATTGTCATAAGCCGGGGTGAGTGACACCTGCCTGGGCATGGACAACATGCCCCCAGGCCCCTGGAAGTGCATAATAGAACCAGGTGAGTGTGATGGGAACAGAGTCATTGTCATAAGCCGGGGTGAGTGACACCTGCCTGGGCATGGACAACATGCCCCAGGCCCCTGGAAGTGCTGAAAGAACCATGTAAGTGTGATGGGTACAGAGTCATTGTCATAAGCCGGGGTGAGTGACACCTGCCTGGGCATGGACAACTTGCCCCCAGGCCCCCTGGATGAGCTGATACAACCAGGTAAGTATGATGGGAACAGAGTCAGTGTCATAAGCCGGGGTGAGTGACACCTGCCTGGGCATGGACAACTTGCCCCCAGGCCCCTGGAAGTGCTGAAAGAACCAGGTGAGTGTGATAGGGAACAAAGTCATTGTCATAAGCCGGGGTGAGTGACACCTGCCTGGGCATGGACAACTTGCCCCCAGGCCCCTGGAAGTGCTGAAAGAACCAGGTGAGTGTGATAGGGAACAAAGTCATTGTCATAAGCCGGGGTGAGTGACACCTGCCTGGGCATGGACAACTTGCCCCCAGGCCCCTGGAAGTGCATAATAGAACCAGGTGAGTGTGATGGGAACAAAGTCATTGTCATAA
>NW_026249664.1:0-4921 GCF_019703515.2 Myxocyprinus asiaticus
CTGATAAGAACAGATACTACACTTGATCTTAGCCAAAAGGCCGAGAAGCGATACCGGAATAAGGAGCCGAGCAAACGGAGTCATTCAGACAACTACAGATCTCACTGACGGTGTTATTAATCATAATAATATTACACAACTTAAAACTATCAACTACTTACAAATACAAAGTGCAAAACTAAAGCCCCACTCAGAGACTGTGTGAAGAGTTTTGAGATTCTCGTCAATAAGAAGCTGAAAAACCTTCAAAATACGCGGATATTTGTTTCTCCCTCTGTTATCATGAGTTCTCCATCGTCCAATCAAACACGAGAACAGTGTTTGTGGACAATAAAACTCTTTCGAGTCTCTTTATAATCATAAAATAATCCGCTTTTAACAGGAAAGTCTATCTGCTCATGTTCTGACACCAGATTCACAAAACAACAGGAGAAAATGAAGCTTTTGACACATTTCTTTCCTTTGATGCCCTCATGTGGTTAAATGTGGTACTGCAAGTCCGTCTGCGACATCAAACTACAATCACTGACGACGATAAAAGCTGAAAACACTTTCAACGACTATTGAAAAACAAACATTTTAGCGACATGAATCTTTACAGATCTACACTGAAACAATAAAGTGGAAAATCAGCACAAACTGATCTTTGAAAATCCTTGAATGAGCGTTAAATATCAGTAACCCGTTTAATAAGTTTGATTTGATTTTCTTATGACTGACTTCATCTGTGTATTTAATGGACACAGTTCACGTGAGAAATGTCTTTATTTTCTCATTTAAACGACTCAAATTGGACGGTTGTCTCAGATTAGCCTACACTGATTAACAACGGCCAAAAAACAAATCAAAAAGCTCGAAACTTGAAACATTTTCGACGGATTAATCATAGTTTACGGGACTACAAGCATTTCTGCAAGTCTAAATAATCAAATGAAAAGTTTTAAATGTGAAGATACTCACAGGTGTCGCTTGTCTTGCATCAAACCGCGTAAAAATCCACCGGAACATTTTGGCTTTTTTGCAAATTACGAAACCTACTATGGCGAAGAGCTAGCTCATGAATATTAATCAGGACGTGCTGACGTGACTCGGTACGTGTCCAATGGCGAAGGCTTTCATAAATGAATATTAAAAAGATAGCCTTCACCATGTGTAAAGATAAATTTATAATGAAAACAAATCTTTGTTTTCTTGTTTTAAATTGGACTGAAATCTTGATCACAGTGAAGGTTACAAATGATATAAGTTCATTAAATTTTTCAATCCGTTATCGTCAAAGCATTTATACAGATTAATATTTTGTATAGATGGCAAATATATGATACAATATATCAACTAGAGATGCACCGATATATCGTCTGTCGATATTTATCAGCCAATCATTGACCAAATTAAAACCATCGGCATATCGGTTATTAGCATGAAAACACAGATATGAAAAACCGATGGTTGATCTATAATTAATTAGTAACACACTTTGTAAAAACTCTGTTTATTTAAATACACAATCCAGAAATTATAATAGCTACAATATGTATAAGGGTTGGCATTCCTAAGAACATGTAATATTTATTTTTTATTCTTTCTTGTTCTCAGATTAATGTGGAAAAAACGGCATAAACGGACATGGGAGTTGTTTTAGAATGCATTAGAAGTACAAAATAACCCTTTTTTTCATATCAAACATCATGTTATCATATTTAGTATCTTTTTTTAATGCTTTCATCTTCTATTTCTATATATTTGTTACATTTTGGTTCAACAGATCCAATGTTCAATGTAAATAATGTATTGTTAGAACAGTGAAAAAGCTTTTGTACCTCTTTGTTAATATTTAAAGCATAACTTCTAAGTAAAACAGTGGTATGATGACAAAATAAGGTAAGTGGCTAAATATCGTATCAGCCTATAGTTGTTTTGTTAAAATCGGTATTGGTCAAAAATGCTCGTATTTTAATATTTTCGAAGCTCTCAAAATCTCCTTCACACTTCCGCACATTTAAAATTCTTCTGGCTTCAGATATGTATATGCATGCATCATGCACGAAATGTGAAAGGGCAGAGGTCAAGAATTTGGGGGAAACTTTGGCTTTCATAAACTGAATTTTAATATTCAAACATAATTTATTCGACAGTGGTTTCAAGTGCTGCTGTATTTATATCCCTAACAAATGAATCGATCTAAATAAATGGAGAAACAAGTAAACTGAGACAAGCGCAGCTTTCAAATATTATATTCATCTTCATTTCAGTTTTGACAAAATACCCATAAAACCCAAAGCTCCGACCTTTACAAAAATATGTCTTCCACAAATGTCCTCTGTTGTCAGTTCATAGGAGCGCGCTAATAAAACAGTGTAGAGTATCTGATAACATGGTACTACTGCACAGTACGTCCCTTACAGAGCTTTATAAAGCCTTAATAACATCACATTCATAACACCTTCTGATAGTGTTTATTCTGCATGTAATGTGTCGCTCCGTACAGCAACAGTGTTATCAGTCTGATAGCAGCCATCCTGGTCACCATCCGCCACAGTCTCTCAAACACAACACAGATTAAATTAATCAACTTAAATTAGCATTTCACAAATATACAGAAACAACGTGATTGCTTTCCATTAACAACAAATAAGGTACAACTAATGTTCAGACACTGAAGCTGTTTCAAGTGCTGCCAACAAAAAGCTTAAATATAAGACGATACACACATTCAAAAAATAAACGTGTTTTTGGTCCCACAGAATTGTATGCATTAGAAGAAGAATACAAAAGCACAGCGGCTCAGCACAAGAGAAGGCAACTGAGTTTCTTCAAGC
This sequence comes from Myxocyprinus asiaticus, assembly GCF_019703515.2. NCBI lineage: Eukaryota > Metazoa > Chordata > Actinopteri > Cypriniformes > Catostomidae > Myxocyprinus > Myxocyprinus asiaticus. Next base: position 2,820 of record NW_026249664.1, read on the forward strand.
CAGTTTCAGTGTAAATGAAGATCTTTATCTTCTGACTCCAAAGTGCAATTGAGCGTATGAAGAGGAACCTGTGGAGAAATACAAACATTTGGAGTACATTTCAAAGGTTTCTGATGCTTTATTAGTAATTAGTAATCCCTATAGTAATTAGACTACTGTAACTAATAACTTGTAATCAGATTACACCCAGCACCACCGATAACTCAGTTTAACACATTTAATTCCACAGAATTCTGAACACAATTTTCCATCACATTCAATGTAGAAAATGTGACAAGTGTGCAAGTTACACCACAGTTCTACAGTTACCTGACTGCACACTTCCCAGTCTCCTCTGTAGAGCCTCCAGACGCGAGATATAGTCTGTGAGAGCACGATCCGGATCATAGTTCTGCAGGTGTGAAGACAGTACACCTCCAGCGTCACCTGACATACTGTGATACCTGAGAGAGAGAGAGAGAGAGTCATGTGTAAGTGATTTAAAATAATCGAGTAATTTAAATGCCATTTGGCCATTAACTTTATTAGGAACTGCAACATAATAAATGTTTTATATAGAATTGTAAGAATGATAATTTGACCCTCACTGATGTACAGTAACATAAGGGACTCTGAAAGAAACTGCGAGTCATGACTTGTGCATCTTTTTGCGATTTTAACTTGGAAAATTCATGTAACAAAGTTTTTTAAATTTTCTGATGCAAAAATGTGTTATCCTCAGAACTCCATGTGGTTCAGGAATGAGCAATATATCGAATATTCACAAAGATTTGGCTGGCAATGTGAAATTAAGCAATTTTATAATTAATCCTCATATGGTGTTCGGGTCATTTTTGACCCATTTTTATTTTGTTTTCTTTAATAAAAAATTTATCTTTCATCTGAGTGTGCCAAAGTTTGGTTACTACATTTCTACATTTGCCATCTGAACACACACACACACACACCCACCCAACGATACACACACACACCCACCCAACCATACACACACACACACACACACACACACACACACACACACACATCAACACACACACACACACACAACTATATACACACACACCCACCCAACCATACACACACACACACACACACACACACACACCCACCCAACCATACACACACACACCCACCCACCCACCCAACGATACACACACACACCCACCCACGCCCACACACACACACACACACCCACCCAACCATACACACACACACACACACACACACACACACACCGATACACACACACACACACACCCACCCAACCATACACACACACACACACACACACCCAACCATACACACACACACACACACCCACCCACCCAACGATACACACACACACACACACACACACACCCCCACCCAACCATACACACACACACACACCCACCCAACCATACACACACACACACACACACACACACCCACCCAACCATACACACACACACACACACACCCACCCACCCACCCAACCATACACACACACACACACACACACACCCCCACCCAACCATACACACACACACACACACACACACCCACCCACCCAACCATACACACACACACACACACACACACACACCCACCCAACCATACACACACACACACACACACACCCACCCAACCATACACACACACACACACCCCCACACACCCCCACCCAACCATACACACACACACACACACACCCACCCACCCAACCATACACACACACACACACACACACCCCCACCCAACCATACACACACACACACACACACACACACACCCACCCAACCATACACACAAACACACACACACACACACCCACCCAACCATTCACACACACACACACACACCCACACCCACCCACCCAACCATACACACACACACACACACACACACACACACACACACACACACACACACCACCCCCCACCCACCCAACCATACACACACACACACACACACACACACACACACCCACCCAACCATACACACACACACACACACACCCACCCACCCAACCATACACACACACACACACACACACACACACACACACACACACCCACCCACCCAACCATACACACACACACACACACACACACACACCCACC
>NW_026249665.1:0-4471 GCF_019703515.2 Myxocyprinus asiaticus
GATCAGTGCTTCCTTCCTGCAGGAGAGGTTGGAAGGGAGGCTGTCCCCTTCCACCTTGAAGGTGTACGTTGCCGCCATAGCAGCACACCACGACGCAGTCGACGGTAAGTCCTTAGGGAAGCACGACCTGATCATCAGGTTCCTAAGAGGCGCCAGGAGGCTGAATCCCTCCAGACCGCGCCTCGTTCCCTCATCGGACCTCTCTGTGGTTCTACAGGGTCTACAGAGAGCCCCCTTTGATCCTTTGCAGTCAGCCGAGCTTAAGGCACTCTCCTTGAAGACTGCCCTCCTGACTGCGTTCACTTCCATCAAGAGGGTAGGTGACCTGCAAGCGTTCTCTGTCAGCGAAACGTGCCTAGAGTTCGGTCTGGGTTACACTCACGTGATCCTGAGACCCCGACTGGGCGATGTGCCCAAGGTTCCCACCACTCCTTTTAGGGACCAGGTGGTGAAACTGCAAGCGCTGCCCCTGGAGGAGGCGGACCCAGCCCTGTCGTCGCTGTGTTCGGTGCGTGCTTAATGCATCTATTTGGATCGCACGCAGAGCTTTAGAATTTCTGAGCAGCTCTTTGTCTGCTTTGGTGCACAGTGGAAAGAAAGCGCTGTCTCCAAGCAGAGGATCACCCACTGGCTCATTGATGCCATAACTATGGCATATCTTGCCCAGGACATGCCGCCCCCGGTAGGGCTACGAGCCCATTCTACCAGGGGTGTAGTGGCTCCCTGGGCCCTGGCCAGTGGTGCCTCACTAACAGACATTTGCAGAGCAGCGGGCTGGGCAACACCCAACACCTTTGCAAGGTTCTACAACCTCCGGGTGGAACCGGTTTCGTCCCAGGTAGTGGCACGCAATACAAGTGGATAAGCACATAGTGCCTTCCACCTCCTTTTTAGCTAAAGACGTGTGCCATTAATTCCCAGTAGTGTTCACAAGTTTTTTCCTTGGTTGACTTCCTCTGAGCCCTGTGGCAGTTGAGTTTTCAGAGAGATTCGCTGCCGGCCCAGTACACGTGCTAACTTAGAGTCCTGTTCTGGGGTAGGTGCTCCGCATGTGGCGGTTCCCTGTAAGGCTAACCCCCTGCGATATATATATATTCTGCTAATTGGTTTCTCTGTTGGCAAACTGCCTCTTCCTTGGGCAGAGCCCCTCTGCCCCAGTCTCCATGTTTGTAGACGAGTTTGGGTGAGGTGTGGTCTCAGCTGTGTCTTCCCCTTGGGAGGGACACCCCCCGACTTGACCTGGCAGCCCAGTTGGATAATCCCCCTTCTTTTTTAGGGAGTGGAAAAAAAGAAGGGGAAAAGAGGCCACGACTGGGTTAGCCTGTCTCTATCTTTTGGGTAGTCGACTTGTCCCCAAAGGGCCGTTCGACACTCATAACTATGTCGGGGGAGGTTACGTGTTGACCTGGTGTGCTGGCTATGAGGCACACATTAGTCTGCCCACTACACACGGCCAGTTCACGTAACGCAGTTCAGCCAATTGTGGCGTTTCGTATAGGGACCTCTAGTGTCACTACATCGACACAACGTCAAATGAGTGACAGATAGGGAACATCATGGTTACTTGTGTAACCTCCGTTCCCTGATGGAGGGAACAAGACATTGTGTCCCTCCTGCCACAACGCTGAACTACCCGCTGAAATGGCCGGACCTTATAATCGGCTCCTCAACATAAAACCTGAATGAGTGGTTGCATACCAGCTCCTTTTATACCCATATGTCCAGGGGAGTGGCATGCAAATACCACTCGCCAATTTTCATTGGCCTTTTATCAAAGACCAGTGGTGTCTCGGGCTCCCAAGAGTGACCCCTAGTGTCACTACATCAACACAACGTCTCGTTCCCTCCATCAGGGAACGGAGGTTACACAAGTAACCATGACGACTGTGTAGATTTCACATCTTTAAAATACAATTTATTATTTAAAGTTGAATTTTTTTTCTATGTTAAAATACTTTCTCCTATCCCAGCTTAATATGCAGAGACAACTGTAAGTAAGCCATTCATAGGTTACATTTCTTGAAAACTGTAAACACTGTCTTTCTGTGGCGCTCTGAAAATGTCTTTGTTTGTTTTGAGCAACACGCTTATCTTGTAATTCAGAATTCAGCTTTTTTGAGAACAACTTTTATTTCAGCTTTAATTAATGATGGTGGGAAATACAGCACATTTGAAAATTCATCTTTATATGTTGGATGTCATTTCAGACTCTTTACAGTTGGTCTCTACCTGTACCAATGAATCATTAAAATAATGACATTAAAATAGCTGATAATAAAGTAATAGTGGACAAGTCAACCATACAGAGCTCTGCATAACACTGAAATGTATTGGGAGATGGCACAAAAGAAGCCATTACAAAAAAAAAAAAAAACATGGCAAAGCATAGTGACTCACCTCAAAAAGCACCATACCTACAGGGAAGTATTGTGGTGGTAGCATGGACTGATAAAGCTAAAATGCCAAGATAGCACTTACGAGAATGATTCACATAGCTGTTTCTTGGGCATTTTTCACACTGAAAACAGCACTCATGCAATCCCTCCGGTACCTTCGAAAATCCCTCCTTACACTCAACTGAGCAGTTTGATAAAGGAACCTATTTGGAATAGAAAATTGTGATATTAAAACTAATCTAGACAGCTAAATGTTTAGATAAAAGTTCTCCAAGAAAGATGACTTACAGATCCATTGTTATGCCAGGGCATGAGAGAGCTGCTCATGGTAAAGGTAATTTCTGGATATATATCATATGTGCCCACCATCTCAAACCGTGGAGGATTTGTTTTAGTATGCCAGAGCACAACTGAGTAATTTACGGTTGGATCACCATTATCATCATATTTCACCTGACGACCATTAAGTGGAAAATCCACTTTCTTCATTTCTCCCAGAAGCTGTAAAGTGCAGTGCAAATTAAATGTTCAAAATAATAAAATACACAAATCTACATGGATTACTTGCACATTACATTATGTGGTCTATTAAAAGCTACAGAGAAGCAGTTACCTTTACATTAATGTTTATCTAAACATTAGCTAAAATAATATATATCAATATTTTATTATTAAATAATTAAGTCTTACCATGTATGGCCTAACCGTTGTGTTTTTGTGGCATCCATTCATGTTGCACTGCAGAACTTTATGTAATGCATGAGCTATGGTATATATGGCAGCATAGATGCCAAAGGAGAATGTGGGATTTTCATTTATAATTTCCTCTTCAGCCAGCAATGAGCAGCTTTCGCAAGCTTGATTACATGCATCACTCTGGACTTCATCGCTATCAGTATTGTGAACTTTAGTAGTTCCTTTGGCTTTATAGATGAAGTCATTAAATCCAGGCAATGCCAATAATTTCTCTGTAAGGCCAATAACTGTACCAATTTTCTCAATTCCTGGCTCTCTTGGAAGCTGTTGGTCCATCGACCATGCTTGGCTTGCAATCCAAACTTTGTCTCGGATGTTGCTTGCTATGGCAGCTTTAATTATGTTTTTTGCATATTGTTGCACTGAATAAACCATGATGACATTGATTTTAAGCATATCAATCCTTTTAAGTGGTCGACTGTAGTTTGCCCCTAGGCTAAGAATCTCTTGATAGGCCAAACAAATGCCAGTATTGCTGATAAACTTGTTAAACTGTCTCAGGCCATCTTCACTGTAATCGTCTTGACCACCAAGAAAGGCAACCCAGTTCCATCCAAACCACTTTATGATGTGAATAATCATCTGTATCAGGTCTTTGTTGCTGGGGATTGTTCTTATAAAAGAGGGATACTGAAGTTTATTACTTAACGCATAACTGGAAGCTCCATAATTTACCTTTTAAAAGATAAGAAAACACTTTTTTTTATAAACAATTCACTTAACATTGTATATGGTGTATATATTTATCAATCATTTCAATATGGTTCAGTTTGATAGTCCTGAATAAAGGGTATGAAGTAAGTGTAAAATGTTGAAAAGAAACAATTTACCATTGGTATAAGGTCCATTGTGAACAACGGTGCAATCGTCATAGTTCTCGTGCTTCCAAATGGACCTGTTAAAGCAATCACTTTAGGCTGATGGTCTTTCAGCATTTTTTTAGGTTTTATTGATCCATTCTGTGAGATAAAACTGAATACTGCAGGGAAATTCTTCATTGCAGTACAATGGTCAAAAATCTCATAGCCTAGAGAAACATTAGGCAGGAGGGTGGTGGAGTTATTAATCTCCTCAACAGAAAACCTCATAACTTGGAACATGTGATATCCAAATACTGAGATGATGTGCCTAGAAATCATTAGGAAGGAAGTTAATTGCACTTAATTGAAACTTTGTCTTAGAAATGTGACTTGCAATTTAATATAGGGGAAAACTTCAATTTACAATATTGCCTAGTAATAACCATATACTCAAGAGTGTGATAAGCATTCAGTTGAAGGCAGGTTTGATAACCTATTATTAATTATATTTTTCATCTC
>NW_026249666.1:0-4449 GCF_019703515.2 Myxocyprinus asiaticus
CTCTGGAAAAAGACGGTGTGGTTGTTTCAAGGAGCACAATATGATGATACTTGAACAAAAATGAGCTGCATGGTCGAGTTGCCAGAAAGAAGCCTTTACTGCGCAAATACCACAAAAAAGCCCGGTTACAATATGCCCGACAACACCTTGACACGCCTCACAGCTTCTGGCACACTGTAATTTGGAGTGACGAGACCAAAATAGAACTTTATGGTCACAACCATAAGCGCTATGTTTGGAGAGGGGTCAACAAGGCCTATAGTGAAAAGAATACCATCCCCATTGTGAAGCATGGTGGTGGCTCACTGATGTTTTGGGGGTGTGTGAGCTCTAAAGACACGGGGAATCTTGTGAAAATTGATGGCAAGATGAATGCGGCATGTTATCAGAAAATACTGGCAGACAATTTGCATTCTTCTGCACGAAAGCTGCGCATGGGACGCTCTTGGACTTTCCAGCACGACAATGACCCTAAGCACAAGGCCGAGTTGACCCTCCAGTGGTTACAGCAGAAAAAGGTGAAGGTTATGGAGTGGCCATCACAGTCTCCTGACCTTAAAATCATCGAGCCACTCTGGGGAGATCTCAAACGTGTGGTTCATGCAAGACGACCAAAGACTTTGCATGACCTGGAGGCATTTTGCCAAGACGAACGGGCAGCTATACCACCTGCAAGAATTTGGGGCCTCATAGACAACTATTACAAACGACTGCACGCTGTCATTGATGCTAAAGGGGGCAATACGCAGTATTAAGAACTAAGGATATGCAGACTTTTGAACAGGGGTCATTTCATTTTTTTTCTTTGTTGCCATGTTTTGTTTTATGATTGTGCCATTCTGTTATAACCTACAGTTGAATATGAATCCCATAAGAAATAAAATAAATGTGTTTTGCCTGCTCACTCATGTTTTCTTTAAAAATGGTACATACATTACCAATTCTCCAAGGGTATGCAAACTTTTGAGCACAACTGTACATTGATGGGGACGAAGTGGAGCGTGTGACTAGCTTCAAGTTCCTGGGTGTCCATATCTCTGAGGATCTTTCCTGGACCGACAACGCCTCCACTCTGATCAAAAAGGCGCAATGGCGCCTTTACTTCCTCAGGAAGGTGAGGAGCATTATCAAAGACACCGCTCACCCCAACCATGGTCTGTTTACTCCTCTCCCATCTGGGAGACGCTATAGGAGTCTTCGCTGTCGCACCAGCAGACTCAGGAACAGTTTCTTTCCCTCAGCTGTCAGCCTACTGAACTCTAAACTTTTTTTTTTTTTTTCACATTCCCTTGCACAATTCTTTGCACATAATTTCTACCTCTTGCACTGTTATGGTCTCTGACGGCATATATATATATATATATATATATATATATATATATATTTACATATTTATACTTCATTCTGTACAATGCACCTTTGGTGTTTATACTCTTCATTTGCACCTTGTACTGTATTTATAGACATTTGCATTGAGCTGGTCTCTGCTTCTCTACCTCATAACTTTGCACTCCATAAAATCTTTATTGTACATACTCATATATATTTATGATAAAGTTGAATCTAATCTAAAACAGCATTTTTATTTATCATTTAAAATTTTTGCTTTTAAAAGCCTGGCAGGAATTTACACACTGCACACATACATCATCACACATATATTTTGATTTAGAGGGATATATTTTCTGAATGAAAATGTAGACCATATAATCATTTTTATCAACATTTTCACTATATAGTTTCAGGATTTCACAGTAGGCAAGACCTTTAGAACGGTGATATAAGAAAAAAACACAATGATGGCCATATGTAGCGGACTTTGGTCCTTGTAGCTGTTGGTTGTTGAATACAGTCTGTGTAGAGTTTTTGAATAAAAATTCCAGAATAGTTTTAGGAAAATAGCCGAAATCCGGGGGGGTAACCGTATGAGTCAAAAAATTCACCATTCCCATCTTTTAAATAAAGTCCCAGCCAATGTTCCCCTGGATAATTCTGAGAATGGGTGTTCATGGTGATCAAAACAGGATTTTTATTTATTTTCCCCTTAGGCAGTTGGTCACATGCTAAAACCCCATAAAAACTATTTTGTTTAAAATGGTTACTAGTTAGTATTGAGGTAAGTTGTAAAGTATTCATGGTCACACTCAATTTCATTCAATCAGTAATCAAAGAGAACAACTCTTTGTTGGGAAACCTACACAGCATAGATGAGTAGGTTTACAGTGTCCGGCAGTGGGGCAGAATAGCGCATTTCAATACGCATGTTTCCTGTTTTAACTAGAGAAAAGTGATCCCCTGCTTCTTGGTTGGAGGTTAAATCAACAGCATATCAGGTTTGTCTTTCAGATGTCTTCCAGTGGCCTGTATTAAACTATAATACTCACTGACAGAGTTTATTTGGGTTGAAAAGGTTTTGAGAGTATTTGTTCTCCATCAACTGCTATAAAGTTGGCATCAAAATGTTTAAAGTTAAAAGGATTTCTTACATAATCACCACTAAAGGCATTGTTATCTGTTAAACCTATGACTACAAATTTAGGCAGTTGCCCCAGAAACATGTTTTCTTGATTACTAACTCTGAGACCTCTAGGGATACTATAAACCTTGACTGCGACCCTTTAAATAGGATACTTAGCATTTGAAGTCATAAAGGCCTGAGCATGTCCTATTTTCACATCCGGAGACACTTTAACTTTCTTGACATAAAGAGAGGCTTCTAAAAGGTGATGTTTGTACTGGTTTGCATCGCCTGCCATTAAACAAAACCTATCACTAGCCCTAATCATTTTAATTTTTACATCAATTTACATTCAAGTTTTTCTTGAAAAAAAAAAAAAAATATCAGAATGTAGAGGTCCTAAAATTCAAATACGTGACTTCTTCGGGTATAAACACATCTTTGTCTTAAGCCTTCGTTTGCCCCCTGCAGGATTTCCAACATCCATATTGCCAGCGGTGTCTTTAAAATAGTTTCCTTACCATAACTGAACAAGACTTCTATAAAACTTCTATAACGATATGTGCTACTACTCTGGCTAATTAATCTTTCGCCTAAGGAAATGTCTACTTGTGAGAACATTTTAGCTATAGGATAGTTGATAATGCTTACAGGGCTATTGACATCTAGATCAGGGTTATCTGCTTTTGTGATTTTACAAGCAAAAGTGTTTAAGTCCAGATAACCCTCCCAGTTTCCTGCTATATAAATTCAAGAGGGGCGGTGTCTGAAAGGGCAGAGAGCGGTGGTATTTCAACATAAAGGCTTTTATCTATACTTGTCTGGGTGTAAGGTATGTTGAATAAATCCAGTTCAGATTTTACACATTCTTGAGATAAATGATGAACTACAGCCATGTTTTAAAAGATGTTTCTAGTTTTCTTTTAACGACAAGCCTTTGTTTTTTTTTAGCAGACCTCTTCCTCCGCGATCTGCTGCTTAATGCTTTAGAAGGTGCATTTAGCTCTTTTATGGGATCGGCTTTGAGCCCCTGGAGGACTGGTACGTTTTTGTCTATAGCCTCTTGACACCACCATTATCCCCAACCCTGATTGGGGCTCCTCATGGTTGTGAGTAGCGTAGGATGTTATCACATTCGACACCACGTCCTTCACAATATTTTTAGCTGCTGACTTTAAATGAGGTTTAGCTTTATCAAAACCCTTTCTAAGTAAAGGCATAGCTTTTCTAAAAAGACCTCTGAATATGCCCCCGATTCCTGCCCCGTACATTACTGGAGCCTCAGTAAACCCTGGCATCCCATTTCCAGCTTGATTTGTATAATATTGTATATAAAGGTTAGAATCTCCATAGACCCTAATTTTTATACTCTTTTCAATTATATATAAAGAGACTGTTTAACAGGTCTGAAGTGGACCTTCACTATGACCTTCCCAAAACGAAATGGAACAAGACTGTTTTGATCCGTCTTAAGTTGCAAATTTATAGTGTCAAAAGTATTCTTACTGACAGCTACATTAATGAGGACAGTCATAAGTTATTGTTACTATTTCATTGGGGGATCCATTAATAGGAACACATCTTAGAAGGGGGATACAGCTATCCCCCACTGCTTGATGGGTTATTATGTCGGTGTATACATACAAAGTGTAAAATCCTGCTGTAATGTCTGCAGGATAAAACCCCCTCTTATACGCTTTCTCAGCTGCGGCTTCATAGAACCCCAAGATCCTTCCTAATTGACCCTCTGTATACAGATACAATTTGGCATCTCCATGTATATAAACTTTTCTTTCTACAGATTTGTATAATAACTCTATGTCGATCAACTGATCTTGAAAAGCATTATTCATAGCGTTTATTAATTCCTTTACAGAAACATAATAACCGGCAGCTATTTTAAATACTGTTTTAACATGCGTATCTATATTATGGGTAAAAAATCTATTCTCTGCATCACTTATATTTTCCCATATAAGGGTGTTGGATCT
>NW_026249667.1:0-3982 GCF_019703515.2 Myxocyprinus asiaticus
TGTTAGGGTTAGGGATATAGGGATGAAAACCACCATGCTCATGCCAGATTGCCATAACTTTTGCCAGGAAGGTGGCAGAGAAACGAAAGCAAGCCCTACCACCCCATTTTCGAGGGTTAGGGTTAGGTTAGGGAATTGTAAGATCCTAAGCCTAGGGTTAGGGATATAGGGATGAAAACCACCATGCTCATGCCGAATTGCCATAACTTTTGCCAGGAAGGTGATAGAGGCACGAAAGCAAGCCCTACCCCCCCATTTTCAAGGGTGCTCTTTCCAGTGGTGCCACCGCCAAGTCTCTATGAGGTCAGCAAGTGCCTCAACCTGATTAGCCCTCCTACAAAGTGCCGTTTACATCTTAGAGACTCGGTGGCCACAACACACTACAAAGGCACTGCTGGGATTTGAACCCAGGATCTCCTGTTTACTAGAGGGGCACTTTAACCAACCAAGCCACAGCACCTTCTGTTGCAAAAGTTCCATGGGAGGTCATCAGATCAATGAATAGGCCATGCTATTCAGAGCATGAAAGTGTTTCTTTGAGAAAAGAGTTTTGTTGGTCAGATAGACTTGTCGTTTTTTTGGACAAGTGTGCTCAGCAAAATGACAAATGCTGCAACTGGAACCCACAACATTTGAATGGCCAAATTTGGCAAACTAGAAATCCAACGGTTAGGGTTAGGTTAGTGGTTATAGTTAGGTTAGGTAAGGTTAGGGTTAGGATATAGGCATGAAAACCACCATGCTCGTGCCGGATTGCCATAACTTTTGCCAGGAAGGTGATAGAGGCACGAAAGCAAGCCCTACCCACCCATTTTCAAGGGTGCTCTTTCCAGTGGTGCCACCGCCAAGTCTCTATGAGGTCAGCAAGTGCCCCAACCCGATTGGCCCTCCTACAAAGTGCCGTTTACATCTTAGAGACTCGGCGGTCACAACACACTACAAAGGTACTGCTGGGATTTGAACCCACGACCTCCTGTTTACTAAACAGGCACTTTAACCAACTGAACCACAGCACCTTCTGCTGCAAAGTTTCCATGGGAGGTCATCAGATCAAGGAATAGGCCATGCTATTGAGAGGATTAGGGTTAGGGTTAGGGTTAGGTTAGGTTAGGTTAGGATATAGGGATGAAAACCACCATGCTCATGCCGGATTGCCATAACTTTTGCCAGGAAGGTGATAGAGGCACGATTAGGGTTAGGGTTAGGGTTAGGTTAGGGTTAGGGAATTGTAATATCCTAAGCCTAGGCCCCAAAGGGCCCAGGCCCGGTTGTGCACAGGCCTTCTCTCAACTGGTCGCTTCCAGTGGGCCCAAAGCTCCGGTGAGAGGACCAAGCAGAGAGCCCCAGCCACCCAGTCTGTGTTGACTCCAACACATAAGCTAATAATAGTTTTTTGTGGGTTGAAATAAGTAGGGCTGCATCAGGTGGGGTTCAAAAATCTAGGTTTCCATTAGAAAGGGTTAGAGGTGTTAAGGGTAAGTTTTGAGTGGGTTTAGGTGTAAAGGTAGGTTTTAGGTGGGTTAAGGTTAGGGTAGGTTTTGAGTGGGTGTAGGTGTAAAGTTTTAGGTGTAAGGGTTAGTTTTAAGTGGGTTTAGGTGTAAGGGTAGGTTTTAAGTGGGTTAAGGTTAGGGTAGGTTTTGAGTGGGTGTAGGTGTAAAGTTTTAGGTGTAAGGGTTAGTTTTAAGTGGGTTTAGGTGTAAAGGTAGGTTTTAAGTGGGTTAAGGTTAGGGTAGGTTTTGAGTGGGTGTAGGTGTAAAGTTTTAGGTGTAAAGGTTAGTTAAGTGTGTTTAGGTGTAAGGGTAGGTTTTAAGTGGGTTAAGGTTAGGGTAGGTTTTGAGTGGGTATAGGTGTAAAGTTTTAGGTGTAAGGGTAAGTTTTGAGTGGGTTTAGGTGTAAAGGTTAGTTTTAAGTGTGTTTAGGTGTAAGGGTAGGTTTTAAGTGGGTTAAGGTTAGGGTAGGTTTTGAGTGGGTATAGGTGTAAAGTTTTAGGTGTAAGGGTAAGTTTTGAGTGGGTTTAGGTGTAAGGGTAGGTTTTAGGGTTAGGGTTAGGTTAGGGGTTAGGATATAGGGATGAAAACCACCACGCTCATGCCGGATTGCCATAACTTTTGCCAGGAAGGTGATAGAGGCACGAAACCAAGGCCTACCCACCCATTTTCAAGGGTGCTCTTTCCAGTGGTGCCACCACCAAGTCTCTATGAGGTCAGCAAGTGCCCGAACCTGATTGGCCCTCCTACAAAGTGCCGTTTACATCTTAGAGACTCGGTGGCCACAACACACTACAAAGGCACTGCTGGGATTTGAACCCATGACCTCCTGTTTACTAAACAGGCACTTTAACCAACTGAGCCGCAGCACCTTCTGCTTTAAAGTCTCCATGGGAGGTCATCAGATCAAGGAATAGGCCATGCTATTGAGAGGATGAAAATGTTTGTATGAGAAAAGAGTTTTGGTGGTCAGATAGACTTGTTCGTTGGCCAAGTGAGCTTAGCAAAATGACTAAGGCAGTGACTCTGTTGGGACTTGAACCCACATCGTTTGAATGGCCACATTTTGAAATTTAGAAGTCCAATGCGCTATCCATTGTGCCACAGAGCATTGTGTGCATTGCTGTGTTAGGTTAGGGTTAGGATATAGGGATGAAAACCACCACGCTCATGCCGGATTGCCATAACTTTTCCCAGCAAGGTGATAGAGGCATGAGAGCAAGCCCTACCCCCCCATTTTCGAGGGTGGTCTTTCCAGTGGTACCACCGCCGAGTCTCTATGAGGTCAGCAAGTGCCTCAACCCGATTGGCTCTCCTGCAAAGTGCCGTTTAAATTTTAGAGACTCGGTGGCCACAACACCCTACAAAGGCACTGCTGGGATTTGAACCCATGACCTCCTGTTTACTAAACAGGCACTTTAACCAACTGAGCCACAGCACCTTCTGCTGCAAAGTCTCCATGGGAGGTCATCAGATCAATGAACAGGCCATGCTATTGTGAGCATGAAAGTGTTTGTTTGAGAAAAGAGAAAAGTCAGATAGACTTGTTCGTTGGCCAAGTGAGCTTAGCAAAATGACTAAGGTAGTGACTCTGTTGGGACTTGAACCCACAACCTTTGAATGGCCACATTTTGAAATTTAGAAGACCAATGCGCTATCCATTGCGCCACAGAGCCCACATTGTGTGCATTGTTGTGTGTGGGATAGGAAAATGTAAAGTCCAAGGCCTAGGTCCAATAAAGGGCCCAGGCCGGGTTGTGCACAGTCCTTCCCTCAACTGACCACTAAGAAGGTTAGGGTTAGGATATAGGGATGAAAACCACCACGCTTATGCCGGATTGCCATAACTTTTGCCAGGAAGGGGATAGAGGCACGAAACCAAGGCCTACCCACCCATTTTCAAGGGTGCTCTTTCCAGTGGTGCCACCACCAAGTCTCTATGAGGTCAGCAAGTGCCCGAACCTGATTGGCCCTCCTACAAAGTGCCGTTTACATCTTAGAGACTCGGTGGCCACAACACACTACAAAGGCACTGCTGGGATTTGAACCCATGACCTCCTGTTTACTAAACAGGCACTTTAACCAACTGAGCCGCAGCACCTTCTGCTTTAAAGTCTCCATGGGAGGTCATCAGATCAAGGAATAGGCCATGCTATTGAGAGGATGAAAATGTTTGTATGAGAAAAGAGTTTTGGTGGTCAGATAGACTTGTTCGTTGGCCAAGTGAGCTTAGCAAAATGACTAAGGCAGTGACTCTGTTGGGACTTGAACCCACATCGTTTGAATGGCCACATTTTGAAATTTAGAAGTCCAATGCGCTATCCATTGTGCCACAGAGCATTGTGTGCATTGCTGTGTTAGGTTAGGGTTAGGATATAGGGATGAAAACCACCACGCTCATGCCGGATTAGGGTTAGGTTAGGGTTAGGATATAGGGATGAAAGGGTTAGGGTTAGGGTTAGGTTAGGGTTAGGATATAGGGATTAGGGTTAGGG
>NW_026249668.1:0-3841 GCF_019703515.2 Myxocyprinus asiaticus
CAATCTGAATGTCCTCCAGATCTGTGAAAACTTTATTAAACTGTTCACGAGGTACAAAAGCATCTTATCTGAGTTCGTTAACTGTTTGGAGTAATTTCTTACCAGAATTTACTTTTCAATAAAACATGACTTTTCAGGTACGTCACTAAGATAAAGCTATACAATGCAAAATATTTGAGATAATGACATTTACGAAGAACTGTAAAAACCTCATGATACAGCACAGAATTGCACAAAAGCAACCGTTTGAGCTCAGAAAGACGTCGAGCCATTTCTCTCCACTGCAATGAAGCTATAAAATGCAATATAAAGCCAAAAGCCATAATCGCAACATGTTTTCATAAAATATTTGAGATAAAGTGATGTTTTTTAAATCTGAATGTCCTCCAGATCTGTAAAAACTTTATTAAACTCTTCACAAAGGTCCAAAAGCAGCTTTTTAAGCTCGTAAGCTGTTTGCAGTAATTTCTTACCAGAATTTACTTTTCAATATGACTTTTCACGTACGTAACTAAAATGAAGCTATACAATGCAAAATAAAGCATTCCAAGTTAAAATGCATAATCTTGACATGTTTTCATATAATATTTGAGATAATGACATTTATGAATAACTGTAAAAACCTCATGATACAGCACATAATTGCACAAAAGCAACAGTTTGAGCTCAGAAAGCAATCAAGCCATTTCTCTCCAGAATATCCTTATATTTCAATAAAACATGCCTTTTCACTTGCATCAATCAAATGAAGCTATACAATAAAAAATAAAGTATTTCTAGTCAAAATGCATAATCACAATATGTTTTCATACAATATTTGAGATAAAGTGATGTTTATTAACTCTGAATTTCCTCCAGATCTGAAAAAAACTTTATTAAACTGTACACAAAGGTCCAAAAGCAGATTTTTGAGCTCGTTAACTGTTCGGAGTAATTTCTTACCAGAATTTACTTTTCAATAAAACGTGACTTTTCGCGTACGTCACTAAAATGTAAAATAAAGCATTCCAAGTTAAATTGCATAATCATGACATGTTTTCATACAATATTTGAGATAAAGTGATCTTTATTAACTCTTGATATCCTCCAGATCTCTAAAAACTTTATTAAACTGTTCACAAGTTGCAAAAGCAGCTTTTTGAGCTCGTAAGCTGTTTGGAGTATTTTCTTACCAGAATTTACTTTTTAATAAAACATGATTTTCACGTACTTAACTAAAATGAAGCTATACAATGCAAAATAAAGTATTCCAAGTTAAAATGCATAATCATGACATGTTTTCATATAATTTTTGAGATAATGACATTTATGAATAACTGTAAAAACCTCATGATACAGCACAAAATTGCACAAAAGCAACTGTTTGAGCTCAGAAAGCAGTTCGGCCATTTCTCTCCAGAATTTACTTATATTTCAGTAAAACATGCCTTTTCACTTTTATCAGTCATATGAAGGTTTACATTGCAAAATAAAGCATTTCAAGTCAAAATGCATAATCACAACATGTTTTCATACAATATTTTAGATAAAGTGATGTTTATTAACTCTGAATGTCCTCCAGATCTTTGAAAACTTTATTAAACTTTTCACAAAGTTCCAAAAAAGCTTTTTGAGCTCATAAGCTGTTTGGAGTAATTTCTTACCAGAATTTACTTTTCAATAAAACATGACTTTTCACGTACGTAACTAAAATGAAGCTATACAATGCAAAATAAAGCATTCCAAGTTAAAATGCAAAATCTTGTCATGTTTTCATATAACATTTGAGATAACGACATTCACGAATAACTGTAAAAACCTCAAGATACAGCACACAATTGCACAAAAGCAACTTTTTGAGCTCAGAAAGCAATCAAGCCATTTCTCTCCAGAATATCCTTATATTTCAATAAAACATGCCTTTTCAGTTGCAACAATCAAATGAAGCTATACAATGCAAAATAAAGCATTTCTAGTCAAAATGCACAATCACAACATGTTTTCACACAATATTTGAGATAAAGTGATGTTTATTAAATCTGAATGTCCTCCAGATTTCTAAAAACTTTATTAAACTGTTCACAAAGGTCCAAAAGTAGCTTTTTGAGCTCATCAGCTGTTTGGAGTAATTTCTTACCAGAATTTACTTTTCAAAAAAACATGACTTTTCACGTACGTCACTAAAATGTAAAATAAAGCATTCCAAGTTAAATGCTTAATCATAACATATTTTCATATACTATTTGAGATAATGACATTTATGAAGAACTGTAAAAACCTCATGATACAGCACTGAATTGCATAAAAGCAACTGTGTGAGCTCAGAAAGCAGTCGAGCCATTTCTCTACACTGCAATTAAGCTATAAAATGCTAAATAAAGTCAAAATCCATAATCACAACATGCTTTCATACAATATTTGTGATAAAGTGATCTTTATTATCTCTGAATGTCCTCTAGATCTGTAAAAACTTTATTAAACTGTTCACGAGGTACAAAAGCATCTTTTTGAGTTCGTTAACTGTTTGGAGTAATTTCTTACCAGAATTTACTTTTCAATAAAACATGAATTTTCAGGTACGTCACTAAGATAAAGCTATACAATGCAAAATATTTGAGATAATGACATTTACGAAGAACTGTAAAAACCTCATGATACAGCACAGAATTGCACAAAAGCAACCGTTTGAGCTCAGAAAGACGTCGAGCCATTTCTCTCCACTGCAATGAAGCTATAAAATGCAATATAAAGCCAAAAGCCATAATCGCAACATGTTTTCATAAAATATTTGAGATAAAGTGATGTTTTTTAAATCTGAATGTCCTCCAGATCTGTAAAAACTTTATTAAACTCTTCACAAAGGTCCAAAAGCAGCTTTTTAAGCTCGTAAGCTGTTTGCAGTAATTTCTTACCAGAATTTACTTTTCAATATGACTTTTCACGTACGTAACTAAAATGAAGCTATACAATGCAAAATAAAGCATTCCAAGTTAAAATGCATAATCTTGACATGTTTTCATATAATATTTGAGATAATGACATTTATGAATAACTGTAAAAACCTCATGATACAGCACATAATTGCACAAAAGCAACAGTTTGAGCTCAGAAAGCAATCAAGCCATTTCTCTCCAGAATATCCTTATATTTCAATAAAACATGCCTTTTCACTTGCATCAATCAAATGAAGCTATACAATAAAAAATAAAGTATTTCTAGTCAAAATGCATAATCACAATATGTTTTCATACAATATTTGAGATAAAGTGATGTTTATTAACTCTGAATTTCCTCCAGATCTGAAAAAAACTTTATTAAACTGTACACAAAGGTCCAAAAGCAGATTTTTGAGCTCGTTAACTGTTCGGAGTAATTTCTTACCAGAATTTACTTTTCAGTAAAACGTGACTTTTCGTGTACGTCACTAAAATGTAAAATAAAGTATTTCTAGTCAAAATGCATAATCACAACATGTTTTCATACAATATTTTAGATAAAGTGATGTTTATTAACTCTGAATGTCCTCCAGATCTTTGAAAACTTTATTAAACTTTTCACAAAGTTCCAAAAAAGCTTTTTGAGCTCGTAAGCTGTTTGGAGTAATTTCTTACCAGAATTTACTTTTCAATAAAACATGACTTTTCACGTACGTAACTAAAATGAAGCTATACAATGCAAAATAAAGCATTCCAAGTTAAAATGCAAAATCTTGTCATGTTTTCATATAACATTTGAGATAACGACATTCACGAATAACTGTAAAAACCTCAAGATACAGCACATAATTGCACAAAAGCAACAGTTTGAGCTCAGAAAGCAATCAAGCCATTTCTCTCCAGAATATCCTTATATTTCAATAAAA
>NW_026249669.1:0-3660 GCF_019703515.2 Myxocyprinus asiaticus
TTAATTAGTTATATTTCGTAAAAATTAATTGTTCTGTAAAATACATTCAATAAGTCAAAATACTGACAAAATGTAGTTATAAAACGCATCATGGAGCAGCAGTTAGAAAATACAACCGTTCGTACTCACCTCAGGATAGATCCCGTCTGGAACATTCCGGCAATTACCTGTCTTTACCACAAGATTGCACAGCCAATCAGCACAGCGATCTCATCTTTTATCCATATATGGACATTCAGGGGTTCCACAGACTCTTATGAAGTGCCGGATTAAAAATAAATAAACTGCTTTATGATATATTACATTTTTATTTTTTAATGTTCTTATTTCTCTAATTGTTACTAATTAATGTATTAAAAAATTAACACACTATATCATCAGAGTTAAAGATGGTCAAATAAGATAAACATACCTTTTTTTGTATTTTCAGTTAGCAAGTGGTACTCCAGCATGCCATGCCTTTATGCAACTAATCAAAGACTATGATCATATGTTATGTCTTTCATAAATTGTGTCTCACAATAAAGTTCAAATAAGCATTTGTAGGCAATTATTCAATAATCAATTGAAAAGCTAGAAATGGGATTAAACAACTTCTTTATAGTGTGTGTGTGTGTGTGTGTGTGTGTGTGTGTGTGTGTGTGTGTGTGTGTGATATATATATATATATATATATATATATATATATATATATCAGTGCATGAAAGAGCTCATAATGTCTCTCTTGTTACAACGTGAGCTGCTCAGTTTCTTAAAGGGGTAACGCACATTTTAAAAATACAGGCTAAAGTAATTAATTTAAAGTAATAGTTCACCCATTAATAAAAATTCTGTCATCATGATGCCAAAAATATAAGAAAAATTAATGCCATTTAAAAATATAAATATACTTATGTTTGCAGAAATAAAATCAATATAAGTTTAG
The DNA here is from genome assembly GCF_019703515.2 of Myxocyprinus asiaticus. Taxonomy (NCBI): domain Eukaryota; kingdom Metazoa; phylum Chordata; class Actinopteri; order Cypriniformes; family Catostomidae; genus Myxocyprinus; species Myxocyprinus asiaticus. Next base: position 926 of record NW_026249669.1, read on the forward strand.
AAATAAGTTACCTAGATATCATTCACATACCATGCAGTAGAATGCTACACTCTGTCCACTTCAAGTTTTACCAACTATTGTGAATTGATTTCACTAAGAAGTTCTGTGTTTACTCGGCTGTTGTTTCGGTTTTCTAGGTGTTTGCTACGCAGTTGTTAAAGTGCTCCGGGTAGTTGCTAAGGCATTACTAATTGTTTGCTATTGTATTCTAGGTGGTTGCTAGGTGATTATGTGTTTGCTAGGTGTTGCAAAGGTGTTGATAGGTGGTTGGTTGGCAGTTTTTGGAGTGTTCTGAGTGGTTGCTAGAGCATTGATGGCAGTTGCTAGGATGTTGTGGTTATTTGTTTGGCCGTTGTTAAGTGGTTACTAGGCGGTTGATAGAGTATTGTAGGTGATTGCTATGGCATTGCTATGTAGATACTAGTGTGTTTTTGTTGGTAGTTTAGTTCTAGGTGATTGTTATGGTGTTTCTAAGTGGCTCCTAGACAGTTGCTATGGTGTTCTAGGTGGTTGCTAGGTTGTTGCAGGGTGGTTGCTAGGCAGTTGCTAGAGTGTTCTAAGTGGTTGCTATAACACTGCTAGAAGGTTGTTAGGCAACACATTGGGTGTCCCTGGTGGTCAAAAATATGTTGTTATGTGGTTGCTAGGGTGTTGTGGTTGCTCGTTAGGGCTTTTGCTAGGCTGTTCTAGGTGGTTGTTAGGTGGTTGCCAGGATCATACTACACAAATTAATTATAGTCCAAAAGGGTTGCAAGCATGTTTTTGTCTTTGCTAGAAGATTTTTAGACATTAGCATGTTTAGCATGCTATTAACATGTTGCTAGGCATTGCTATCATGTTTTAGCACTTCGCTAGGCCTAAGTCAAATGAGCCAACCCGGAAGTCTCCATGATGTTCTGCTGCAGAGATATGTGTTTTGTTACTTGGTTGCTAGGGTAACCCCATGTGGTTGCTAGGCAGTTACCAAGGTGATACTTAACATGGCTCCTTGCATCCTGAGTGAAATAAGTCAACCCGGAAGTCTCTACGATGTTCTGGTGCAGAGATATGTGATTTGTTACTTGGTTGCTAGCGTAACCCCATCTGGTTGCTAGGCAGTTACCAGGGTGATACTTAACAAGGCTCCTTGCATCCTGAGTGAAATAAGTCAACCCGGAAGTCTCTGCGATGTTCTGTTATGGAGATATGTGATTTGTTACTTGGCTGCTAGGGTAACCTCATCTGGTTGCTAGGCAGTTACCAGGGTGATACTTAACAAGGCTCCTTGCTATCCTAAGTGAAATAATTCAACCTTGAAGTCTGTACGATTTTCTGGTGCAGAGATATGTGATTTGTTACTTGGTTGCTAGGGTAACCCCATCTGGTTGCTAGGCAGTTACCAAGGTGATACTTAACAAGGCTCCTTGCTATCCTGAGTGAAATAAGTCAACCTTGAAGTCTGTACGATTTTCTGGTGCAGAGATATGTGATTTGTTATTTGGTTGCTAGGGTAACCCCATCTGGTTGCTAGGCAGTTACCAGGGTGATATTTATCAAGGCTATTTGCCAACCTCAGTGACATAAGTCAACCTGGATGTCTCTACGATATTCTGGTGCAGAGATATGTGATTTGTTACTTGGTTGCTAGGGTAACCCTCTCTGGTTGCTAGGTAGTTACCTACAAGGCTTCTTGCTATTCTGAGTGAAATAAATCAATCCTGAAGTCTCTATGATATTCTGGTGCAGAGATATGTGAATTGTTACTTGGTTGCTAGGGTAACCCCATCTGGTTGCTAGGCAGTTACCAAGGTGATACTTAACAAGGCTCCTTGCTATCCTGAGTGAAATAAGTCAACCTTGAAGTCTGTACGATTTTCTGGTGCAGAGATATGTGATTTGTTATTTGGTTGCTAGGGTAACCCCGTCTGGTTGCTAGACAGTTACCAGGGTGATATTTATCAAGGCTACTTGCCAACCTCAGTGACATAAGTCAACCTGGAAGTCTCTGCGATATTCTGGTGCAGAGATATGTGATTTGTTACTTGGTTGCTAGGGTAACACTCTCTGGTTGCTAGGCAGTTACCTACAAGGATTCTTGCTATTCTGAGTGAAATAAATCAATCCTGAAGTCTCTATGATATTCTGGTGCAGAGATATGTGAATTGTTACTTGGCTGCTAGGGTAACCCCGTCTGGTTGCTAGGCAGTTAACAGATTGATACTTGTTTAATATAACTGCTGTTGGTTTTGTTGGTTTTTCTATACTTGTGAAGACCCTCTATAGACATTATGATTTATATACGGTACAAACTATTGATTCAGTCCCTTAACACTAACCCAACTGCTAAACCCAACCCTCACATAAACCTTTTTGCATTATTACATTTTCAAAAAAACATAATTTAATATGAAAATTTCCCTTGTGAGTACCACCTAAAACGTCCTCAAAACCAGAAATGTCCTCACAAAACAGGTTGATTCTAAATACTTGGTCCTCACAAGTATAGCAAAACCTATACACACACACTCACACACGCACATGCACAAACACGCACACAAACACACACACAAGCACACACACACACTCGCACACACACTCTCACACACCTACACATACACACTCACAAGCACACACACTCACACACACATGTTGGTGCAGCTATTATTATCCACAGACATAACGATTTTTATACTGTTTAAACTATAGATTCTATTCCCTAACCCTTTCCCTAACCCTTTCCCTAACCTTAACCAGGA
>NW_026249670.1:0-3638 GCF_019703515.2 Myxocyprinus asiaticus
TAGTGGAACCATCCTGGAAAAATATTCTGTCTTTTATTCTAAGATGATTGAATTGTTTATTTAATACAAGTTAAATAACTTAAACTTTAAAATGATCTGGACTGTATGATTTATGGAATTGTGCCATCATGTAGTCTTCATGTTTTTGGGATTCATGGTCTTTTTCTGTCTGTAAATTTCCTTCTTTATGTTTTAAATGAGTGAGTTGATAAGCTGTTCTGCAGAATAATAATTAATCCTGGTAATGTTAACAATGTTGCACTGTTAAAAATTTACATGAATATCTTATCTATGAATAACAGTACAAGAAATATTTTCCTTTATTTGAGGTTACAAAATCTAAATTCAGTTAACATGAATGTTTTGTTTATTGATTCTCTAAAAGTTTAAATGTAATTTTGATTCTTTGAAAATAAACGACCTCACAGAAAGGAGAAATTGTTGAATTTCTGTCTCTCTCTTACCAAAGTAGTTTTTATTTCCAAACACAAATCTAGAGTTCATGAAATGGGTTTTATAATCTACTGAGGAAATATGACACATAAGACAGATTTTAATTGCATTTGTAAACTTTATATTGTGCAAAATGCATTTTCACTTTACAATAGATTTTCACTGTATATTAAAAATCTGATCAGCGCGTTTTAGAAACAACTGCAACTTAATAGAGAATTACAAGAATACAGGCAGTTATAAACCTGCTGTCTGTATGTATAAATGAATGTTGTCACACTAGATCACCACCCTCACTAGCCTATACTATTATGCAGGATAAATCTATGGATTCTTGCTTAGAGGATTACATGACATAATTCACATTTAATTAAATCCACTAATCAACTTTTGCTCAGAATGAACATGTATGATATTTAACTACAACTGTGAAAGTTGATATGAAGTGATATGAAATATGATTTATAAGTATACTAAAGAGACATGAGAGAAGAGTTACTGTTCATCTGCTCAGATGTGAGACATAAAAATATATTGTTTTAGTGCTTTGTAAGTTCTGCTGAGTTTTTCGGGTCATATAAACTGCACACGAAAACGTAATTTGTAACTTTAAAAGGCTTCTCTTCGACTCTTGGATACTTAAAGTGTTCATAAAATGTTAGAATGACTCGACTGACTTGAATTGATATTTTGTAATAGCAAAATCCCAAACAGAAATCTATAGATGATAACGGTGATTGAGGTTGTTTCAGCTTCATTCTCTACAAGAAAGGAATATTGTTTTAGACTCAAATAGTCATTAATATACAGAAACATATGTTGATTTAAAAAATGAAAAGATGTGTGTGATATTCTGAAAATATATAAATGTTTGCTATTATAAGCTAAATGATGTATAGTAATTTTCATAAATTATCTGTATGTGTGATAAGTGGTAGTCTGCATCGCCATATTCTATTAAAAGCCCTATTTAATAATTACCTTTCATTAATACATCCAAATTACAAAATTTGTGTGTATACATTTCATTAATAAAATCACCAAATAAAGCAAATGTGATTTGATAACCTGCTACACACCTACAACCTGTGACTCACAGTAATACTATTGGCCTATAATACATAGGTTTATTGCAATGCAATCGTTTACTTCCATATTCTAAACCCGTGAGTGTGAAAAGGGTCCATTGCCATCCTTCTTGTTGCACAACAATCATTCATGTTTACAAAATATGAAGGAAATCCCAAACTGATTGGCAAATGAGCAGAGTAGGCTACAATCCTCCAATACACCTGCCATCCACTTCTGTTTTCTTGCTCATACTGAGTGTGAAATGCTCCAATCAAATGGCTTCAATCTCAAAATAAAGAAAACCTGCTTCTGTGAATTCTACATAGCAACTGGCCACCACTGTAATATCACTGGTAAATGATTGTGCTGTCATGATTTCACCTTCATTCATGATTGTCAATGGGTGATTAAATATAAGATGTGTCACGTGTTTTATTTCACCCTTTCAGGCTCAGACACAGAAATTATTTTAAACATTATTATTATTATTATTATTATTTTGTCATGAACCTTACAAACCATCAAAACAAAACCAATATGGGTTCAGATTTTTTATGTTTTGGGTCAAAGGTAATTTTTTTTAGGTGGTTTCAACAAGTATCCACCACACAATAAAGGACTAGAGATGACATTAGAGATGATATGTACATTATGTGTCTCACATCTCTGCGTTGGAGCACCAGTAGACTCAATCAAAGTCAGCTATGATTTTTAATACTCATGAGTATGTTGATTGCCATTCTGGGATAAGAACTGTCACTGCATCTTTACTTCACTGCCATATGTTTTGCTTCAACACTTCAAATCCAGCTCTATGTTCATTCTCCTGATCTTCAACAGTGTTCTGGTCTCCATCACTACTCACAGTATCACTTCCCTGATCTCCATCACTACTCTCAGTCTCACTGCCTCCATCTCTGTACATTCCATCACTATTCAGCACTTCCTCATCATCTTCCTCACTGCGCTCTCTCTCTCACTACTTGAAGAACCTGATGGTATGGCTCTCAAAAAATAGAAAGCAGAACAATTTTGTGTTTTTTCTGTCTTTGCATTGTGTTTACTGTGTGTAACCACCATGTTTTGTCCATGTGACTATCTATTCTGCATATATGCATAGTAGTTACTGTGCAAAACCACCACATTTCACCTTATAAAAATAATGCATTATATAATTTTACAATTCTTTTTTTTATTATTATAAATTCTCATTCTGTAACATGTTAACTTCAATAAAACATACAGGAATGTGTAAAAAACCCAGATTAAGTTGGTAGGCAGAATTTGAGGAATACCAGCATCAACCATGAGGACCCAAATATGCAGAGAAACTACAGCTATGACATCACTTCCTGTGTGCTACTTTCTATTTCTTACCCTGAACAACATCAAATATTTTCACAAAATGGAAAACGTCCTACTATAAACTCTAATGCAAAACTATAAATTAAAAAAAGAGGTGGTTTCACACAGTGACTACTGTAACCCTAACTGAAAGGGTTAAAGGTTTCTAATTGTTGCAATTTTTTTCTCATCAATTTATCTCAGTTCTTTCAGCTCAAGATTGTTTTTGTTGTTGTTGTTGTTGTTGTTGTTGTTGTTATCACTGTTGTGCTAATGTTGTCAGTTGACCCGAAAATAATTCAGGGGTCACAATTCTTCCATGTGTTTTACATTTAGGTTACAAGTGTCGTATCATCTTCTCACCCTAAACACACTCACACATTATATGCTTTTGAGAAGAACACAGCTATGAAGGAAGAAGCAGGTAGTGATTCAAATTAATGACGGGCCTATATACTGGAACACAATATGTCAATAGAAACACTAAATGACTCATTTTAGTTTTCAACCACCCAGATATCTGTAGGAGCTGTGTCATAATGATGATTAAGCGAAAAGAGAAAAGAAACAAAATGGAGGCTTTATGTGTAGCACAAACATCTTTGTTCTGCATGTTTAATATAAAATATTTGTATTCTGTAAATAGCAGTTTGACTTTTACAGTTTTAGACATAGTCGGATGCCCGTTTCATACTGCACACATAAACAGTGTGGCACAAGATGAGCTGTTTAAAAAATGGTGAAAATGCAATTTATCAAGTTTATCAACA
>NW_026249671.1:0-2987 GCF_019703515.2 Myxocyprinus asiaticus
CTGAAAAGTAATGTTTCTTTGAAAAAGAAGAGAATTCTGATGAGATATGGATCCAAATACCTGTCATAGATTAAAAATTTGCTTTTGGGCCTTTGAGAGCTGTTATATGAAGTATCCACAGATATTTGCTAACATTCAGATTTCTTCAATAAATGCATCACTTATAATGCATGCAAACATATTGTAATGAAGCATTTTGACTCCAAATGCTTTCTACTGCAATGCATAATTGCCTATGAGTGAAATAACTGAAAAATAATATTTCATTGAAAAAGAAGTGAATTCTGATTAGAAATGCGTCCACACACCTGTCTTAGAATTAAAGGTTGCTTTTGGTATTTTCAGGGTTGTTTCATGAAATTTGCACAGTTCTGTGTTAACATTCAGATTTCTTCAATAAATGATTGAATATAACTTATAATGCATGCATTTCGCAATGATGCATTTTGACTCCTAATGCTTTCTTTTGCAATGCATAGTTGCCTATGACAGAAATTACTGAAAAGTAATGTTTAATTGAAGAAATGATCTATGATAAGAAATGGCTTGAAACTTGTCTATGCTTAAAACGTTGCTTTTGGGCCTTTGAGATCTATTTCATGAGGTTTGCACAGATCTTTGTTAACATTCAGATTTCTTCAATAAAATGACTGATTATCACTTATAATGCATGCAAACATATTGTAATGATGCATTTTGTCTCCAAATGCTTTCTTTTGCGATGCATAGTTGCCTATGAGTGAAATTACTGAAAAGTTATATTTAATTGAAAAACAAGTGAATTCTGATAAGAAATGGATCCACACACCTGTCTTAAATAAAAGGTTGCTTTAGGTACTTTGAGAGCTGTTTCATGAATTTTTCACATTTCTGTGTTAACATTCAGATTTCTTCAATAAATGATTGAATGTCACATAATGCATGTAAAAATATTGTAATGAGGCATTTTGACTCCAAATGCTTACTATTGCAATGCATAGTGGCTTATGAGTGAAATTACTGAAGTGTAATGTTTTATTGAAGTGATTTCTTATGAGAAATGGCTTTAAACACACGCCTATGCTTAAAAAGTTGCTTTAGGGCCTTTGAGAACTTTTTCATGAAATTTGCACAGTTCTTTGTTAATATTCAAATTTTTTTTATAAATGAATGTACATCACTTATAATGCATGCAAACATATTGTAAAGAGACATTTTGTCTCCTAATGTTTTCTTTTGTAATGCACTAGTTGCCTGTGAGTGAAATTACTGAAAAGTAATGTTTCATTTCAGAAGTGATTTTTGATGAAAAATGGCTTTATACACATGCCTATGCTTAAAAAGTTGCTTTAGGGCCTTTGAGAACTGTTTCATGAAAGTTGCACAGTTCTTTGTTAACATTCAGATTTCTTCAATAAATGATTGTACATCACTTATAATGCATGCAAACATATTGTAAAGACACATTTTGTCTCCTAATGTTTTCTATTGCAATGCATTGTTGCCTGTGAGTTAAATTTTTAAAAGTAATGTTTAACTGAAGAGATTTCTGATGAGAAATGGCTTGAAACACGTCTATATATAAAAAGTTGCCTTTGGGCCTTTGAGAACTTTTTCATGAAAGTTGCACAGTTCTTTGTTAACATTCAGATTTCTTCAATAAATGATTGTACATCACTTATAATGCATGCAAACATATTGTAATGATACATTTTGTCTCCTAAAGTTTTATTTGTAATGCATTGTTGCCTGTGAGTGAAATTACTGAAAAGTAATGTTTAATGGAAGAAGTGATTTTTGATGAAAAATGGCTTTATACACATGCCTATGCTTAAAAAGTTGCTTTAGGGCCTTTGAGAACTGTTTCATGAAATTTGCACAGTTCTTTGTTAACATTCAGATTTCTTCAATAAATGTTTGATTATCACTTATAATGCAGGCTAACATAATGTAATGACGTATTTTGACTCCTAAAGCTTTCTTTTGCAATGCGTATTTCTCTATGTGTGAAATTACTGAAAAGTAATGTTTAATTGAAGTGATTTCTGATGAGAAATGGCTTGAAATACGTCTATACTTAAAAAGTTGCTTTTGGGCCTTTGAGAACTGTTTCATGAAAGTTGCACAGTTGTTTGTTAACATTCAGATTTCTTCATTAAATGATTGTACATCACTTATAATGCATGCAAACATATTGTAAAGACACATATTGTCTCCTAATGTTTTCCTTTGCAATGCATTGTTGCCTGTGAGTGACATTACTGAAAAGTAATGTTTAATTGAAGTGACTTCTGATGAGACATGGCTTGAAACACGTCTATACTTAAAAAGTTGCTTTTGGGCCTTTGAGAACTGTTTCATGAAATTTGCACAGTTCTTTGTTAACATTCAGATTTCTTCAATAAATGTTAGAATAACACTTATAATGCAAGCTAACATAATGTAATGATGTATTTTGACTTCTAATGCTTTCTTTTGCAATGCGTATTTCTCTATGGGTGAAATTACTGAAAAGTAATGTTTAATTGAAGTGATTTCTGATGAGAAATGGCTTGAAATACGTCTATACTTAAAAAGTTGCTTTTGGGCCTTTTAGAACTGTTTCATGAAAGTTGCACAGTTCTTAGTTAACATTCAGATTTCTTCAATAAATGATTGTACATCACTTATAATGCATGCAAACATATTGTAATGATACATTTTGTCTCCTAAAGTTTTATTTGTAATGCATTGTTGCCTGTGAGTGAAATTACTGAAAAGTAATGTTTAATTGAATTGACTTCTGATGAGACATGGCTTGAAACACGTCTATACTTAAAAAGTTGCTTTTGGGCCTTTGAGAACTGTTTCATGAAATTTGCACAGTTCTTTGTTAACATTCAGATTTCTTCTTTAAATGATTAGTACATCACTTATAATGCATGCAAACATATTGTAAAGATACATTTTGTCTCCTGTTGTTTTCTTTTGCAATGTGTATTTCTCTGTGAGTGAAATTACTGAAAAGT
>NW_026249672.1:0-2662 GCF_019703515.2 Myxocyprinus asiaticus
TTTTAAACTGAGGAAGCTGTTTGGAGTAAATTCCCAACAGAATTCAATTCTTTTTAAAAAACACATGACTTTTCATTAATGTGGCTCTTGGGCATTTCCACATAAAACATTACAAGGAAAATCATATCATTACAAAATATTTGCATACATTTTAAGAGATAAAAAGTTATTCTATTGTAGAAATAAAATGACTGTCGGAAAAGTGCAAACTTCATGAAATAGCTGTCAAAGGACTCAAAGCAACTTTTAAGCTAAGAAAGCTGTTTGGAGTAAATTCCCAACAGAATTAAATTATTTTTCAAAAACACATGACTTTTCACTGATGTCACTCATGGACATCAATGCATTGCCATATAAAGTATTTCCAGTTTAAATGCAAAATTACAACATGTTTGCATATGAATTATAAAGAGATGAAGTCATTTTATTGAAGAAATATGAATGTTAACACAGAACTGTGCAAACCTCATGAAATAGCTTTCAAAGGACTTAAATCAACTTTTAAGCTAAGAAAGCTGTTTGGAGTAAATTCCCAACAGAATTCAATTATTTTTCAAAAACACGACTTTTCACTGATCTCATTCATGGACATCAAAGCATTGCCACGTAAAGCATTACCAGTTAAAATACATAATTACAACATGTTTGCATGCATTGTAAGAGATGAACAGACATTTTAATGAAAAAATAAGAATGTTAAAACAGAATTGTGCAAACTACATGAAATAGCTCTCAAAGGCCTAAAAGCCATTTTTAAACTCAGAAAGCTATTTGGAGTAAATTCCCAACAGAATTCAATTCCATTTTCCAAAACACGACTTTTCACTGATGTCAGTCATGGACATCAATGCATCAATGCATTGCCACGTAAAGCATTACCAGTTAAAATACATAATTACAAAATGTTTGTATACATTTTAAGAGATAAACAGTTATTCTACTGAAGAAATAAAATGACTGTTGGAAATATGCAAACTTCATGTAATAGCTCTCAAAGGACTTAAAGCATCTTTTAAGCTGAGAAAGCTGTTTGGAGTAAATTCCAAACATAATTCAATTATTTTTCAAAAACATATGACTTTTCACTGATGTCACTCATGTACATTATTGCATTGACACGTATAGCATTAATAGGTAAAATACATAATTACAACATATTTGCATATATTGTAACAGATGAACAGACATTTTAATGAAAAAATAAGAATGTTAACACAAAATTGTGCAAACTACATGAAATAGCTCTCAACGGCCTAAAAGCCATTTTTAAACTCAGAATGCAATTTGGAGTAAATTCCCAACAGAATTCAATTCTTTTTCAAAAACACATGACTTTTCACTGATGACACTCATGGACATCAATGCATTGCCACGTAAATCATTACCAGTTAAAATGCATCATTACAACATGTTTGCATGCATTGTAAGAGATGAACAGACATTTTAATGAAAAAATAAGAATGTTAACACAGAATTGTGCAAACTACATGAAATAGCTCACAAAGACTTAAAAGCCATTTTTAAACACAGAAAGCTATTTGGAGTAAATTCACAACAGAATAAAATTATTTTTCAAAAACACATGACTTTTCACTGATGTCACTCATGGACATCAATGCATTGAAACGTATACAATACCAGTTAAAATGCATCATTACAACATGTTTGCATGCAATGTAAGAGAAGAACAGACATTTTAATGAAAAAATAAGAATGTTAACACAGAATTGTGCAAACTACATGAAATAGCTCTCAAAGGCCTACAAGCCATTTTTAAGCTCAGAAAACTATTTGGAATAAATTCCCAACAGAATTCAATTCTTTTTCAAAAACACATGACTTTTCACTGATGTCACTCATGGACATCAATGCATTGCCACATAAAGCATTACCAGTTAAAATGCATCATTACAACATGTTTGCATGCATTGTAAGAGATGAACAGACATTTTAATGAAAAAAAAAATGTTAACACAGAATTGTGTAAACTACATGAAATAGCTCTCAAATGCCTACAAGCCATTTTTATGCTCAGAAACTGTTTGGAGTAAATTCCCAACAGAATTCAATTATTTTTCAAAAACACATGACTTTTCACTGATGTCACTCATGGACATCAATGCATCAATGCATTGCTACGTAAAGCATTACCAGTTAAAATACATAATTACAAAATGTATGCATACATTTTAAGAGATAAACAGTTATTCTATTGCTGGAAATGTGCAAACTTTTTTGAACAGCTCTCAAAGCCTAAAAAGCCATTTTTGAACTCAGAAACTGTTTGGAGCAAATTCCCAACAGAATTCAATTCAATCAATGCATTGCCACGTAAAGCATTACCAGTTAAAATACATAATTACAAAATGTATGCATACATTTTAAAAGATAAACAGTTATTCTATTGTAGGAAATGTGCAAACTTTTTTCAACAGCTCTCAAAGCCTAAATGCCATTTTTTAACTCAGAAACTGTTTGGAGTAAATTCCCAACAGAATTCAATTCTTTTTCAAAAACACATGACTTTTCACTGATGTCACCCATGGACATCAATGCATTGACACGTATAGCAATACCAGTTAAAATGCATCATTACAACATGTTTGCATGCATTGTAAGAGATGAACAGACATTTTAATGAAAAAATACGATTGCTAACACA
>NW_026249673.1:0-2329 GCF_019703515.2 Myxocyprinus asiaticus
CTTCATTGCCTGGAATTGATTAGTGATTAATGGATCCATTGATTAATGTGTTCTGTCACATCAATGAAGTGGGAAATCTACAAGTCAAATCTGTTTTCATCACCAATTTAAAGTGTCACACTAAATACTAAATGACTATGCATAAAAAGGCCAACCAAGTAAGATTATGTCCTCGTATTGGGGTCACAAATACAAGTAAATATTAATCGTGACTATGTTTTTTATATATATATTTTCTGAAGAAAACTTGAGTGGTAGTTGCCCAGGCAAAACTCAGGCACACTTGAAGCACAGATGCCATTTTTCACAGAGTTTTGGAATATGGTTAAGAAAGTGAACCACTTGAGTTGTCTATTAGAAATGAAATGCAGAGCCTACAGTATATCACCTTAAAATGCATGAAGGTAAAAAGACTAATAATGTGACTATACAGAAATAATACAGAAGAATAAAATGCCTCTAAGGCCTCTTAAATAATAAACACACAGTATTTACTGTAAAGGTTAAAATTTCCATGTTTTATTTTGTATGTTTTCTGCTTTATCAGTCAGGACAATAGGGGTGAGCTTTTATTGAACTTTAGGTACACCCACAAATGCACATACATGTTTGCTTATAGAAATAAAGGCATACTGTAGCATAGACTTCTATTATATATATATATATATATATATATATATATATATACACAGTGGTGTGAAAAAGTGTTTGCCCCTTCCTGATTTCTTATTTTTTTTGCATGTTTGTCACACTTAAATGTTTCAGATCATCAAACAAGTTTAAATATTAGTCAAAGATAACACAAGTAAACACAAAATGCAGTTTTTAAATGAAGGTTGTTATTATTAAGGGAAAACAAAATCCAAACCTACATGGCCCTGTGTGAAAAAGTGATTGCCCCCTAAACCTAATAACTGGTTGGGCCACCCTTAGCAGCAACAACTGCAATCAAGTGTTTGCGATAACTTGCAATGAGTCTTTTACAGCGCTGTGGAGGAATTTTGGCCCACTCATCTTTGCAGAATTGTTGTAATTCAGCCACATTGGAGGGTTTTCGAGCATGAACTGCCTTTTTAAGGGCATGCCACAGTATCTCAATAGGATTCAGATCAGGACTTTGACTTTGGCCACTCCAAAGTCTTCATTTTGTTTTTCTTCAGCCATTCAGATGTGGACTTGCTGGTGTGTTTTGGATCATTGTCCTGCTGCAGAACCCAAGTTCGCTTCAGCTTGAGGTCACAAACAGATGGCTGGACATTCTCCTTCAGGATTTTTGGTAGACAGCAGAATTCATGGATCCATTTATCACAGCAAGTCTTCCAGGTCCTGAAGCAGCAAAACAGCCCCAGACCATCACACTACCACCACCATATTTTACTGTTGGTATGATGTTCTTTTTCTGAAATGCGGTGTTACTTTTACGCCAGATGTAATGGGACACACACCTTCCAAAAAGTTCAACTTTTGTCTCGTCAGTCCACAGAGTATTTTCCCAAAAGTCTTGGGGATCATCAAGATGTTTTCTGGCAAAAATGAGACGAGCCTTAATGTTCTTTTTGCTCAGCAGTGGTTTTCGTCTTGGAACTCTGCCATGCAGGCCATTTTTGCCCAGTCTCTTTCTTATGGTGGAGTCATGAACACTGACCTTAACTGAGGCAAGTGAGGCCTGCAGTTCTTTGGATGTTGTTGTGGGGTCTTTTGTGACCTCTTGGATGAGTTGTCGCTGCGCTCTTGGGGTAATTTTGGTCGGCCGGCCACTCCTGGGAAGGTTCACCACTGTTCCATGTTTTCGCCATTTGTGGATAATGGCTCTCACTGTGGTTCTCTGGAGTCCCAAAGCTTTAGAAATGGCTTTATAACCTTTTCCAGACTGATAGATCTCAATTACTTTCTTTCTCATTTGTTCCTGAATTTCTTTGGATCTCGGCATAATGTCTAGCTTTTGAAGATCTTTTGGTCTACTTCACTTTGTCAGGCAGGTCCTATTTAAGTGATTTCTTGATTGAGAACAGGTGTGGCAGTAATCAGGCCTGGGTGTGGCTAGAGAAATTGAACTCAGGTGTGATAAACTACAGTTAAGTTATGTTTTAACAGGTGGGGCAAACACTTTTTCACACAGGGCCATGTAGGTTTGGATTTTGTTTTCCCTTAACAATAACAACCTTCATTTAAAAACTGCATTTTGTGTTTACTTGTGTTATCTTTGACTAATATTTAAACTTGTTTGATGATCTGAAACATTTAAGTGTGACAAACATGCAAAAAAATAAGAAATCAGGAAGGGGGCAAACACTTTTTCACACCACTGTATATATATATATATATATAT
>NW_026249674.1:0-2227 GCF_019703515.2 Myxocyprinus asiaticus
TTTGTAGCATTGGCGCAGTAAAGGCTTCTTTCTGGCAACTCGACCATGCAGCTCATTTTTGTTCAAGTATCGTCGTATTGTGCTCCTTGAAACAACCACACCGTCTTTTTCCAGAGCAGCCTGTATTTCTCCTGAGGTTACCTGTGGGTTTTTCTTTGTATCCTGAACAATTCTTCTGGCAGTTGTGGCTGAAATCTTTCTTGGTCTACCTGACCTTGGCTTGGAATAAAGAGATCCCCAAATTTTCCACTTCTTAAGTGATTGAACAGTACTGACTGGCATTTTCAAGGCTTTGGATATATTTTTATATCCTTTTCCATCTTTATAAAGTTCCATTATCTTGTTCCGCAGGTCTTTTGACAGTTCTTTTCTGCTCCCCATGGCTCCGTATCTAGCCTGCTCGGTGCATCCACGTGAGAGCTAACAAACTCATTGACTATTTATACACACACTAATTGCAATTTAAAAAGCCACAGGTGTGGGAAATTAACCTTTAATTTCCATTTAAACCTGTGTGTGTCACCTTGTGTGTCTGTAACAAGGCCAAACATTCAAGGATATGTAAACTTTTTTTTGATCAGGGCCATTTGGGTGATTTCTGTTACCATTATGATTTAAAAAGGAGCCAAACAACTATGTGATAATAAATGGCTTCATATGATAACTATCCTTAAATAAAAGACAGTGTTTTTGCATGATCAGTCATATTTTCAAAATCAATGCCAAAATTTCACAATTTCTGCCAGGGTAGGCAAACTTTTGAGCACAAGTATGTGTGTGTGTGTGTGTGTGTGTGTGTGTGTGTGTATACACTTGTATTTCTACTATATTATAATTATATTATATTCTATTGTATTTTTTCTTGTCTTGTTGTATTGTTTGTGCACTGGTAGCGTCTGTCACCAAGACAAATTCCTTGTATGTGTAATCATACTTGGCAATAAAGCTCATTCTGATTCTTGTGTTTTAACCCTACGGAGATAAGGGCTTCTTTTTATAAATGTACTCCGTGCATATCCTTCTGTGTTCCTCAGGAGTTGAGGGGAGTGTCTGCCAGGGAACTAGAGGCTCTGCGAAGGGAGTTGGAGGAAAAGGCATCAAGACAACGGCTCCATTTCCTGGAAGAGGCAGAGCTTCTCAAGTGTCAATCTGAGGAGCAGCTGCAGCAGAAAATTGCACAGTTAAAGGTGAGAAGGAAAACATTTTTTTGGGAGGGATTCACATTCTACTCATTTATAGCATTAAAGGGGTAGTTCACCCAAAAATTCTCTCATTATTTACTATCCCTCATGATATCCCTGGTGTGTATGACTTTCTTCACCAGAACACATTTGAAGAAAAGTATCTCAGCTCAGTAGGTCCTTAAAATGCAAGTGAATGGTGATCCGATTTTTGAAGCTCCAAAAATCACAGACAGTCATCAGAAACGTCATCCATACAGTACGACTCCAGCTGTTAAATTAATGTCTTCTAAAGTAGTGATGCACCGATCCGATACTGGATCGGTATCGGCTCCGATACTGAAGCTTTTAGACGGATCGGGTATCGGTCCGAGCCCGATCCAAATCTGATACTGTGTGTTAGTCATGTTCATTACTGTCAAGCTCCAAAAATGACATAAAAGAACCATAACACCATTAAAGCAGTTCATTTGACTCGTGCATTTTATTAAAAGCCACTTGAAGACGTGCGATAGCTCTGTGAATCACAAAAAGCTGTGTTTAATAAGTAAGTAAATAAACTCAGCAAAAAAAGAAATGTCCCTTTTTCAGGACACTGTATTTTAAAGATAATTTTGTAAAAATCCAAGTAACTTCACAGATCTTTATTGTAAAGGGTTTAAACAATGTTTTCCATACTTGTTCAATGAACCATAAACAATTAATGAACATGCACCTGTGGAACGGTCATTAAGACACTAACAGCTTACAGACGGTAGGCAATTAAGATCACAGTTATAAACACTTAGGACACTAAAGAGACCTTTCTACTGACTCTGAAAAACACCAAAAGAAAGATGCCCAGGGTCCCTGCTCATCTGCGTGAACATGCCTTAGGCATGCTGCATGGAGGCATGAGGACTGCAGATGTGGCCAGGGCAATAAATTGCAATGTCCATACTGTGAGACACATAAGACAGTGCTACAGGGAGACAGGAAGGACAGCTGATTGTCCTCACAGTGGCAAACAACATGTAACAACACCTGCACAGCATCGGTACATCCGA
>NW_026249675.1:0-2000 GCF_019703515.2 Myxocyprinus asiaticus
CATTACTATTAATTTCAGGACTTCTCTCACTTTCCTGTCTTGTTTCCACTGTCTACGGTACATCCTCCTGCATCGGCACTTCATCTCCAGCTTGTTCAATTGCCCTAGAATGTGGTGTAACAGCATTACTATTTCCTCCTTTCTGCTCTTCACTTCCTTCCACTTGTTCTTTCCGTTCTTGGTCATGGCCTTCAGTTTCTCTCATGTTTTGGTCTTCCTGATCCTCTGTGTACTTGGTCTTGGTATAGGTGTTCTAGTGCAGAGATTCAAGTGATACCACGTTGTACTACCTTCTAACTGCGCTGCTGTTGGGGGTCGCCCTTCCTTTCTGGGTTCATTCCATCTCCTCCTAAAAACTCTGTGACTACTGGTGCAGATGTACCCTTCCAGACATTATTTTGGGCACAAATTAAAAATTCGTCTACTATTGCCTGTATATATGGGGACCAATATCCCTGTCTTTTTATTTTTCTAATCAATGGTCAAAACCATGCGCATCCGAGATTAGAATAGTAAGAGAGTGCTGTTCATGTGTCAATCGTTCAATCATGTGTGCTTCATAAGACCGCCATATGCCATTTACATCCCTGCTTGCAAGCTCAATGCTGCCATACCGCATGTTCATAAGGTTGCATTCGTGCAATATCATCTAATTGGGGTTGAGGCTGAATCAAAACTGATAGAGTTGCCGCAATATTACCTTGAAATCCTTGCCTTTCTTATGTGCTAAAACATTTAATGTTAGCCAATCTATTTGGATGCATCATTGCTGAAATAAGTTTAGTTATTTGGTCACTGTGCTGAATTGGAGTCCCATCACTCTTTTTAAACCCTCTTTGTTTCCAGACTGCTCCAGATAAATGGCACACTCCATGCGCATGTGCAGAATCTGTATAAATGTTTACAGTCGATTTATGGCTAGTAGGCAAGCCTCAGTCAGTGCTTTTAACAATGCTGAACCACAACTGGGACAAAATTCTTGTCTTCTCTTTTTTACAATAGCATACTCAGCATGATTTCCCAGATGGTCTCTGAAACATGACCCATCAACAAAGTAGTCTGCCTCTGCCTCACTGATTGGTGTTGATTCGAGATCTGGTCTTAAACGAGTAAAAGCTAGGGAATCCACTACACATTCATGAGGCGTTCCTTCCCCTTCTAACGGAATGTAATTTGCTGGGTTTACTGTTGTGCATCGCTTTATGGTGCTGGTTAAGAGTGCTGAATATGTCCCACACCTAGCTTGGGTTAAAACAAATCTCCCATGCTCTAGCAACTCTCTGTAAATGTATGTTGAGTGTAAATTATTACTGGGTAGCCCATTGTCACGGAAGAGGCTTTGTCATAGGCATAATATACTGCGGCTAGCCCTTGATAACATGGCGGGTAACCTTGTGCTGCTTTGTCCAATTTGGTGCTATTGGTTGCTTTTTCCTTCCACTACAAGTTTCCTGCATTAAGACATCCATCTCGTCGATCTGCTACATACAAATGAAAAGGTTTGGTATAGTCTGGGGTTGCCAGAGCAGGCGATTTGTCAGCTATGTTTCTTTGACTTGTCTTTTATTTTTAGAAATGTTTATTTATTCTGATCCTGTGTGAAATTGGCTTTGACTGATTTAGTAACTTACGTTTTAAATCCTACCTGGCAAATAAATTGTTACTTTTTGATTTTTTTCTGCATTCATCCGCAATCATTTAGCACTGGTAGATTCGAGGGACGCTTTTTGTTACCGCAAACTTATGTCCAGGATAATGAGCATTACTGGAGCTTATGAATAGGAGAAAACCACGTAAGACTACCAGTCACTGCTTATCGCCGTCTTAGCAAGTTGTATGAAATGTGACTAAATAAAACTATCATCTGGTTATGAGCAGTAGGCGGCCGAACCAGATGATATTACTAAACTCTGCCAACTCTGGCTATGAACGGGCTGGCGATTTTGTGTCCGAAA
The DNA here is from genome assembly GCF_019703515.2 of Myxocyprinus asiaticus. Lineage (NCBI taxonomy): Eukaryota > Metazoa > Chordata > Actinopteri > Cypriniformes > Catostomidae > Myxocyprinus > Myxocyprinus asiaticus. The sequence goes on from NW_026249675.1 coordinate 1,956, forward strand.
GGTCTAGGTAATTAATCGGCCGGCATGTGACTCTAATCGGGACCC
>NW_026249676.1:0-1774 GCF_019703515.2 Myxocyprinus asiaticus
TGGAGTCTGGGTTGAGAAACTGTTGTTTTAAGCTCATCCAAAAGGACTTCTTGTTCATCCTTCATTCACAATGTTGATCTTTCTTATTCTACTGGGTTGAGACAACTTCCACTACATATGCAGTACTGCTTCTTGTGGGAATTTTAATGCTTCATGCCAATGTTATCATTGGATAAATTGGATCTACTGATAAATCTACTGTTTGAGTGCTACAAGGATGCAGTTACTGCAACGTACCCTAAACTGAAGCCTGAATTCCTTTAAAACACATGTTGGGAGCTATTACTTAATTTCCTACTTGACTGTTTGCTCGTCCCTTGTTTAATATCTCCACCTACACCCAAGCTCTTGGACAATGAACAGATAAGCTCATTTTCTTGGTATATTTATTCATCCTGACAACAATAAAAACATACATGCAACATTCTTTGTGTTGACCCTCTGTTTTTGTATTAATGATGGTTTTTGTGTGGTATATTTGATATAAACTTTTCTGCAATTATTTCTGTGTTTGGACTTATGGTTTGAGTGTTCGAGTCTGTTTAAAACAATTATAGTTGGCAGAGTCCTCCCTTATAAATTTATGTATGATTTGCCCTACTGGGAGTTCTCTGCTGGATGGTTACATAACCATATAGTAGAATGAACAGTAACAATAGCAGCTGAAATATAGAGAAAAGTAAAATACATACAATAAATACACCCATTTCCTGAGTAAAGAAGCAAAAGGAAAAATGTTCAAAGAAAATAGCACAAAAAAAAAAAAAGCTACTCAAAAGGATGGAATTTACTATTTTATCTGAACATCGCTTTTCACAACACAAATAGCTTAAGCAGCATTAAAGAAAATAAAAGCAAAACAAAATATTACAAACTCTGAGCAACATATACTTTGTTGCTTTTCAACAAAATTATTTTGATTCAAACATCAAAAAACAAAAGACTACATTCAGTTCACTTTACATTCCACTCTCTCCAAAGACTGGAAGAGACTGCCTTAAATGGACTAAATACCCACCAGTTGGATCACTGAATAAACAAAGTTATACAGCAGAATTTAAATAACAATGAAAATGCATTAATTCAATATAAAGAAATTAACTCTAAAATTATATTTAATGAATGGCAGAAACAAAATTATATAGAAAGGATTTAAATAAAATTACATTGTTTTATCCAGACCTTTTAATGTGGAATCCCAGAGTGCGTACACAACCCAGGGGAAAACACGCAGCCCAACCAGAAGCGGGCGAGAGCAGAAGAGCCACGACAGACAACTGTGAGACAATACTAATAGGTAACTGCATTTATGAAAAATGAATATAAAATGGCAAACTGTATACAGTTAGTGTAATGTTCTTATTTCATAGTAAATGGATGAAAAATGGCAAGTAGAAAATGCATTATGATTTTCACGGATATGTGCACTTATCCATGAATATACACAGCATCTTCATCTGGATGTTATGGCCATAAAACTACAGGAGATAACCCTTAACTTTAAAATGTTTGAAATGTGACCAAAGAAAATTCTGATATAAACTGGCATATTGTCCAGGTATAGATAACAAACTGATTTCATGAAATTAAAACACTGACACGTCAGCAGCTAATCATCACACATGCCTTTCTCCAAGAGGCCACACGGGCCTTAAAATGAAAACAAACCAGACCATGTGACCTGACCAGTACCGTCAGATATTAAGCCTGAACCAGACCTCAAAATCACTCTTTATAATTTATTTTCCGAGCAAATATTTTATACGCACATAAC
>NW_026249677.1:0-1596 GCF_019703515.2 Myxocyprinus asiaticus
TTGTAACGTCTGTGTAAGATCAGTGATGGCTAATTACACTTTGTTTGAAAAAAAACCCTTTTAGCCTTTTGACATTTGCATATAAATTACTGACCTGGCCTCCGCGTTTACATTTATATGGGTGCTAAATTGCAGATGGTCTTTATCACTATCAAAAGGATGCTAAAACAGGTCGCCTCTGGAGTGTCTCCATCAAGCTTCAAACACATTCCACAGAAAGGGGGGTGACCCCCGTGCCAGGCACCAGAGCAGTTGTCTGTCTCCAGTAATTCCAATACACGTCACACACACACACCTAAAGACATTTTCTCTATTTAGGCCATAGTAAGCAGTTATAAATGTATCTGCTATATGCATGTGTTGTATGTATATTCCCCTATTATATTAACTTAGTTAAAACCCTTTACTTGTATTAGTTAGACGTTAAATGCCTATATTCAAGTGTATGAGTGTTTCTCTGCTTTAATATCGTCTGGAGGTTACCTTCTTGGTATCAAAATGATCTTCCCTTTATTTCTCACACAATAATGTACACCATGTGATCGTGAAATGCATCGAACAATTCTTACTACGTTTTGAATTAAAAGCTGCACTAGCGGTCCAGATCAGCAATAAAATGCGAATGGGCCATAAACGGAGACAAAGGATGTCTCTCCCGCTCAAAATGCATGCCTCTGATTGGCCACTCCACCCACAAAATGGGTGCGGCAATGAACTATTAAAACTCCAGAACGCAGACTAATCATCGCTCAAAACTCTTCTTCTTGAGACCAACACACTCCAAAACTCTCCTCTTGAGTTTAACCTTCTGGCAGTGTTTACCTTCAAGTAACTTTGTGGATTTGCTGTGGACTTCTTCAACTCACTCCTAAAGAAATCGTCGAGAACCTCGTCTACCGCATCAAGACTCTTATTCAGCAACAAACCAATGCAAGTAACCATTTACAACTGATTAGATGCGTGTTTAAGTTTGAACCCCTTTTAAGGTGAACTGTGCCTCTGATGATTCTCATTTAGGTTGTGGTTAATTGATGTGAAATATTGCCATTCTTTGCTCTTCTCTCTCCTTTCCTTACTCTCCTTCATTCTATATATGTATGTTTTGCTTAGTTTGTTTGTAGGTTAGTTATAGTTTCATTCATTAAATCCCTTATATTCACAATTGATTGTCTCTGTGTTCCGCTCACAATTCAAAGTCACTGAATGTTGCTCCTTGCTACATGCTAAACTACTGCTAGCGCTGTATAAGTAGGAAGGCTATCGTTCCTTGGCCAGGAAAGTAATCTTCCTAGAATTGATAAATAATTATATTGTCTGCTCGGTGGACGGACAGATCAAATGATTGTAATATCGATTCTGCTACAGTTAATTCTAAGATCTAATCTAAATATTTATTATTAATTATAACCAGTTATAATTAATTATAAATAATTCCCTTTTTAAGCTAATTTGCTACAGATTCACTGATTAAAACAATAACATCATCAGCATAAGCTGATATCTTAAAAGTACTTATACAATTTGGCATACACAGTCCACGCACATTAGCACTTAGTTTATTTAACAAAGGTTCTATGGTTAAGGTATACAACATGC
>NW_026249678.1:0-1449 GCF_019703515.2 Myxocyprinus asiaticus
CCTCAACACTGGAGCCCTGCAGGGCTGTTTTCTCAGCCCACTCCTGTATTCCCTGTACACACATGACTGTGTGGCAACACAAATGCCATCATTAAGTTTGCTGATGATACGACGGTGGTAGGTCTGATCACTGACAATGATGAAACAGCCTACAGGGAGGAAGTGCACTCTATGACACACTGGTGTCAGGAGCACAACCTCTCCCTCAGTGTCAGCAAGTCCAAGGAGCTTGTGGTGGACTTCAGGAGAAAAGACAGAGAACACAGCCCCATCACCATCAATGGAGCACTGGTGGAGAGAGTCAGCAGCTTCAAGTTCCTTGGTGTACACATCACTGAGGAACTCACATGGTCCGTCCACACTGAGGCCATTGTGAAGAAGGCTCACCAGCACCTCTTCTTCCTGAGACAGCTGAGGAAGTTTGGAATGAACCACAACATCCTCACACAGCTCTACACCAGCACTGTAGAGAGCATCCTGACTGGCTGCATCACTGCCTGGTATGGCAACAGCACCGCCCTCAACCGCAAAGCCCAGCAAAGGGTGGTGCGAACTGCCAGACACACCATCAGATGTGAGCTTCCCTCCCTCCAGGACATCTATACCAGGTGGTGTGTGAAAAAAGCTCAGAGGATCATCAGAGACTCCAGCCACCCAAGCCATGGGCTGTTCTCCCTGCTACCATCAGGCAGGCGGTATTGCAGCATCAGCACCCACACCAGCCTACTTCATGACAGCTTCTTCCCCCAAGCAATCAGACTTTTGAACTCTTGATCGATCATGATACATATATCATCACCGCACTTTATTAGCCTCAGACTGGACTCACATTTATACTTCTCTTAACAACACACTGACAGCTGAATGTCAACACAACATTGGTCTGTGTGTTGACACAGACCAAAGTCTTCTTATTTTGTGTATACTGTATATTGTATATTATTAGGTGTATATTGTGTTGTGTAACAGATGTGTAAACTGTGTTATGTGTAAATCAGATGTTTATTGTAATTGTCATACTGCTATGTTGCTTGGAACCGCACCCAAGACTTTCACCCATTGTGGCACTTGTGTATATGGTTGAGTGACAATAAAGGGATTTGATTTGATTTGATTCCCTTTGACTATATTTAATACAGAACATGTAATAACATATGACTATAACTGCTTCTGATGAGGAGGAGGGCGTGGCCGGGCCGTGAGGATGCACGCCTGGCACTGAGTTTCCCCAATAAGCGGAAGAGAGATATGAGGAGCCGGAGATGCCAGAGAGAGAGAGAGATGCATGCAGCCGCTGTGTGACAATGTTTTGTTATGCTGAAAAGCAGTTTTATGAAGTGTTGTGTTTAACTGAAAACATATTTATATTCTTTAGCATTTAAATAGGACTTATTAATAGGTTAACTTAGGTAAATACTTGATGCAGTTTTTAATTGTATCTATTTATTA
>NW_026249679.1:0-1404 GCF_019703515.2 Myxocyprinus asiaticus
TCACTGATTAAAACAATAACATCATCAGCATAAGCTGATATCTTAAAAGTACTTATACAATTTGGCATACACAGTCCACGCACATTAGCACTTAGTTTATTTAACAACGGTTCTATGGTTAAGGTATACAAAATGCCTGACAGTGCACAGCCTTGTCTTACACCCCTATACACCCTAAACGGAGAGCAAAAGTCACCATTAATCTTTAATATACTCTCAACGCCACAATACAAAACTTTCCCCATAGAAATAAAGTCAGAATTAAATCCAAAGGCTTCTAAAACACTCCATAAATAAATATGTTCGACTCTGTCGAAAGCCTTCTCGATCAAATGATATCAATCCAAAATCCACAGTCTAAAATGTCTCTAATAAAAGAGACATTATCAAAAATTCTTCTTCCTGGCACACAATATTACTCTTTTGGAAGGAGTAGAAAGAGGGAGTACTGATTAAAAATACCATCAATCTCTACACCACTCTCAACTAGCAAGTTTGCTAAATCAATCGTCTTAACAAACAGAACATTGGCATTATTCATCCGCGATGCTGACAGAACATTTTCATGTCCAACTACTACACTTACCGCTAAAACACACTCCTCTACACTTGCAGTAGTATCAATTTTCACCGCATGGCACCTTGTCAGAAATTCTAAACTCTCTGCACCTGGAGCAGCCATACTCCCAGTACACAGACTGGGAGTAAAAAAACTCCCTTAAACAACCACTTTTCTCTTACTGATACTACCTAAAAAACAAAATGACTACTAAACACAATTAAAAGAGATAGAAAAAGGAAGAAAAAAAGATTTCAAACACTTGTACCTTACTCTGCAGTCAAACACTCTTCAACCTCGCTTCACACGCACTCAAATCATATGCGCACACAGAGGGGGGGGGAGATCTTGGTGTGCATGTGTCTGCTTCTTCTTACCATTTCAGAAATTCCCCTGGTAGTCCATCAGTTTGCAGAGTAGAGTGGAGATGTGCGGGTTCACTGCAACCTGTTTCTTCTGTACAAGCCCTGTGGTTTTAGATGTCACTTTTCCTTTTGACTTTGTCCCTCTCCCAGGGTTAATGCCTACAAAGCGCCTGAAAAGTGTCAGGAAACACAAACAGCATTTAATGCAGGTTTGTTTTAGCTTTTGAGGCACATAATCAAGTTTTTGGATTGGAAGTTTTCCTACCACCATATAATATTAGTGGTCTCAACAGATATAAAACATATAACATACCTACATATATAAAAGGCAGGTTTTGATGTTGTTAGAATTCAACCTTTGCCTTTAAATGAACTCCAATGTACACGCCGCCTCCTCCTGGTACTCAAGGTTGAATATGTAGTATGCTGCAAAAAGTGTGGCAAGGCCAGACAGGGAGGTGGGCTGAGTGCCCTCACACA
>NW_026249680.1:0-1218 GCF_019703515.2 Myxocyprinus asiaticus
CCCTTGATAAGTGCAGCAAATTTACTTGAATAACCTTTTTTTGTTGGCTTTTAGAAAAGCACACATTTCTAAACATCTAAGTTCCTGAGGTGCACAACACACTACAAAGGCAGTGCTGGGATTTGAACCCAGGATCTCCTTTTTACAAGGCAGGCACTTTAACCAACTAAGCCACAGCACCTTTTGCTGCAAAGTCTCCATGGGAGGTCATCAGATCAATGAATAGGCCATGCTATTGACAACATGAAAATATTTGTTTGAGAACAGAGTTTTGGTGGTCAGATAGCCTTGTCGTTGTTGGCCAAGTGAGCTTAGCAAAATGACAAATGCTGCAACTGGAACCCACAACATTTGAATGGCCAAATTTGGCAAACTAGAAGTCCAACGGTTAGGGTTAGGTTAGTGGTTATAGTTAGGTTAGGTAAGGTTAGGATATAGGCATGAAAACCACCATGCTCGTGCCGGATTGCCATAACTGGTTAAGGTTAGGTTAGGGTTAGGATATAGGGATGAAAACCACCATGCTCATGCCGGATTGCCATAACTTTTGCCAGGAAGGTGATAGAGGCACGAAAGGGTTATGGTTAGGGTTAGGGTTAGGGTTTAGGGTTAGGGTTAGGGTTAGGGTTAGGGTTAGGTTAGGTTAGGGTTAGGGTTAGGGTTAGGTTTAGGGTTAGGGTTAGGGTTAGGGTTAGGGTTAGGGTTAGGTAAGGGTTAGGGTTAGGGTTAGGGTTAGGTTAGGTTAGGGTTAGGTTAGGGTTAGGTTAGGGTTAGGGTTTAGGGTTAGGGTTAGGGTTAGGGTTAGGTTAGGGTTAGGGTTAGGGTTTAGGTTAGGGTTAGGTTAGTTAGGGTTAGGTTAGGGTTAGGTTTAGGGTTAGGGTTAGGGTTAGGTTAGGGTTAGGTTAGGGTTAGGGTTAGGGTTAGGGTTAGGTTAGGTTAGGGTTAGGGTTAGGTTAGGGTTAGGGTTAGGGTTAGGGTTAGTGTTAGGTTAGGTTAGGGTTAGGGTTAGGGTTAGGGTTAGGTTAGGGTTAGGTTAGGATATAGGGATGAAAACCACCATGCTCATGCCGGATTGCCATAACTTTTGCCAGGAAGGTGATAGAGGCACGAAAGCAAGCCCTACCCCCCCTTTTTCAAGGGTGCTCTTTCCAGTGGTGCCACCACCAAGTCTCTATGAGGTCAGCATGTGCCTCAACCCGATTGGCCCTCCTACAAAGT
>NW_026249681.1:0-1141 GCF_019703515.2 Myxocyprinus asiaticus
ACCAGCGTCAGGAGAGATCATCGGCCTCTCGTCTCTGACGACTGAATACGGCGTGATCCAACATCATTCTGCAGGAGCATCAGAGGCAGAGAACAACATCTCAACACCTGTGATGGACCCCAAGAAAGATCAAGCAGACAAGAATGCAAAGATCACAGATGTGTCCTCACAACCATCAGAAGATCCAACGTATGAAAATTTCACCCATCGCTAGGTTGTTATTCTGGCCTGATTTGGGCATTTGTTCCCCTTGTTAGCGATCAACGCGGGACCTGTCTCTGGATGGAGGTGTTGGATTAATATTCCACTGGACATTAAATCCTCCTCAACAATTAATACATTTATAACCTGTATCCAAAATAATCTTTTTGAGTCGGTGTAAACTGTCATATGTTGTTTCAATGTTTGTTTTACATTTCATGTTTTTTGTATCTTTTGATGTATTATGTTGGTTGGATATCTTTTTGCAGCTCATTGATCAATATTTGTTGTTTTTAAATGTGTTTATAAATAAATTTGACTGGAGTATTATATTCAAGAACCAATGCTGTTAATACCTTTTTAAGAGACAGAACAGTAAACACTATTATTAAACAAAACAACAACAACAACAACAACAACATTAAAAGGGGAACTCCAGTATCTAGAGACCAGACACCATTTATCTGAATACTATTTTCAAAGTCAAACAAAAACACTAGCGGCCATTGAAACCAAATAAACTAAATGAAAACTAAATAAATATGAAGCAAAGACTCACCACAGAAACTGTCTCACATGTACAACATCAGACCAAGAACTAGAACACAATGGTAGTTAGACACAAACTAATCAGACTAAATAAGGTGCAAACAATTATAGCAGGACAGGAAACAGGAGGACACAATAAAGTGCTTATTGGAACAAGTCAGTTCACTTGGTGGTCAACTCCTCAGACAGCTATTTTCTAAGCATATAAATGTAGCTCCTAACTATTATGTTTCAATAATATATTTCATATCAGTATTTAAAACTGACAAATAAAACTAAACAGGCGATGCTTCAATCAAAAAGATGGTTATCTTGATTTCCAGTCCTACAGCTGCCATACATTGTGATTTCTCAAAATGCATTCAAAAATACAACACAAATATACAGAAAC
>NW_026249682.1:0-1079 GCF_019703515.2 Myxocyprinus asiaticus
TAGGTTAGGATATAGGGAGTGAAAACCACCATGCTCGATGCCGGATCTGCCTATAACTTGTGCCAGTTGAAGGTGATAGAGGCACGAAAGCAAGCCCTACACCCCACTTTCAAAGGTGCTCTGTCCAGTGGTGCCAGCACTAAGTCTCTATGAGGTCAGGACATAGTGCCTGCAACCCACTCTGGCCCTCCTACCAAAGTGCCGTTTACATCTTGCCAGCAAGACTGACAGCAGGCACTACAACACACTACAAAGGCACTGCTGGGATTTGAACCCAGGATCTCCTGTGTATTAGGCAAGCATTTTAACCAACTAGGCCACAGCACCTTCTGCTGTGAATTTTCCATGGTAGGTCATCAGATTAATGAACAGGCCAAGCTATTGTGAGCATGAAAGTGTTTGTTTGAGAAAAGAGTTTTGGTGGTTAGGGTAGGTTAGGATATAGGGATGAAAACCACCATGCTCATGCCGGTTTGCCATAACTTTTGCCAGCAAGGTGAGAGAGGCATGAGAGCAAGCCCTAACCCGATTGGCCCTCCTGCAAAGTGCCGTTTACATCTTAGAGACTCGGTGGCTGCAACACACTACAAAGGCACTGTTGGGATTTGAACCCATGACCTCCTGTTTACTAGGCAGGGAATTTAACCAACTAAGCCACAGCACCTTCTGCTTTAGCCTCTCCATGGGAGGTCATCAGATCAATGAATAGGCCATGCTATTGAGAGCATGAAAGTGTTTGTTTGAGAAAAGAGTTTTGGTGGACAGATAGACTTGTTCGTTGGCCAAGTGAGCTTAGCAAAATGACTAAGGCAGTGACTCTGTTGGGACTTGAACCCACAACATTTGAATGGCCACATTTTGTAATTTAGAAGGCCAATGCGCTATCCATTGCACCACAGAGCCCACATTATGCACCATGTTGTGTCTGGGTTAGGGTTAGGTTAGGGTTAGGATATAGGGATGAAAGCGTTAGGGTTGGGATGAAAACCACCACACTCATAGGGTTAGGATATAGGGATGATTAGGTTAGGTTAGGATATAGGGATGAAAACCACCATGCTCATGCCAGATTGCCATAA
>NW_026249683.1:0-1061 GCF_019703515.2 Myxocyprinus asiaticus
TCACCTTGGTGAAAGATGGAAACGCTGCTACCTTGCGCGGAGATCGCTACCCTCCTACGGAAGGACGCGATAGAACCTGTCCCTCCAGCCGAGATGAAGAGGGGGTTTTACAGCCCCTACTTCATTGTACCGAAAAAAGGCGGTGGGTTGCGGCCAATCTTGGACCTGCGAGTACTGAACCGGGCCTTACACAGACTCCCGTTCAAGATGCTGACGCAAAGACGCATTCTAGCGAGCGTCCGGCATCAAGATTGGTTCGCGGCGGTAGACCCGAAGGATGCGTACTTTCACGTCTCGATCCTTCCTCGACACAGACCCTTCCTGCGGTTTGCGTTCGAGGGTCAGGCGTATCGGCACAAGTCCTCCCTTTCGGCCTGTCCCTGTCTCCTCGCGTCTTTACGAAGATCGCAGAGGCTGCCCTTGCCCCGTTAAGGGAGGTGGGCATTCGCATTCTCAACTATCTCGATGACTGGCTAATCCTAGCTCACTCTCGAGACGTGTTGTGCGCACACAGGGACCTGGTGCTCTCACACCTCAGCCGACTAGGGCTTCGGGTCAGCTGGGAAAAGAGCAAGCTCCTCCCGGTTCAGAGCATCTCTTTTCTCGGTTTGGAGTTGGACTCAGTCTCCTTGATGGCGCACCTTACGAACGAGCGCGCCCAGTCGGTGCTGGCCTGTTTGAAGGCGTTCAAACAGAAAACAGCGGTTCCACTGAAACATTTTCAGAGGCTCCTGGGGCATATGGCGTCCTCGGCGGTGGCCACCCCGCTCGGGTTGATGCATATGAGGCCGCTTCAGCACTGGCTCCAGACTCGAGTCCCGAGACGGGCATGGCGCCACGGGACACACCGCGTGGCCATTACGTCGGTCTGTCACCGTCTTTTCAGCCCTTGGACCGACCTCTCGTTTCCACGAGCAGGTGTTCCGCTAGAACTGGTCTCCAGGCGCATCGTGGTCACGACAGACGCCTCCAAAATGGGCTGGGGCTCTGTTGACAACGGGCACGCAGCTGCCGGCCTCTAGACGGGTCCGCAGCTGCGTTGGCACATCAACTGCCTCGAG
>NW_026249684.1:0-1054 GCF_019703515.2 Myxocyprinus asiaticus
CTTCCTCGGGTTCTTAGCGGCCGGCCACAAAACGGGTGGCGTCTGCTTCCTGCGGAGGGCTCCACACCGGAGCCGGGCCATGGGGGCAGGCTGTGGTGGAGCCGGTATTGTTGCTGCAGGAGGATGCCCTTGGCGATGAGCAGACAGGGTGTGGGCTCTTAAGCCGCGCTGGGGCAGGATATGTTGTAAGGCCTCCGTCTGCTTCTTCACCACCGAGAACTGCTGGGAAAAGTCCTCGACGGCGTCACCAAACAGGCCAACCTGAGAAATGGGGGTGTCAAAGAACCGTGCCTTGTCCCATCTCGACCAAGTTGAGCCAAAGGTGGTGCTCCTGGACCACCAGGGTGGACATCGCCTGCCCGAGAGACCGCGCTGTGACCTTCATTGCACGGAGAGCGAGGTCGGTCGCCGAGCGCAGTTCCTGCATCAATCCCGGGTCAGAACTACCCTCATGCAGTTCTTTTAGCACCTTGGCATGGTATACTTGCAGGAGAGCCATGGTGTGCAGGGCGGAGGTGGCTTGTCCAGCGGCACCACAGGCCACAGTCGTCAGGCACGACGTAAACCTACAGGGCCTGGACGGGAGCTTCAGACGCCCGCGCCAGGTGGCGGCGCTCTGCGGACACAAGTGCACCGCGAGCGCCTTATCCACCTGGGGGATCACCGAATACCCCCTGGCTGCTCCACCATTGAAGGTAGTGAGAGCAGGGGAGCTGAAAGACCAGGACCGGGCAGTAAAAGGTGCCTCCCACGATCTTGTCAGCTGTGACTAAAATGGTTGCAAATGCAACCAAAAATAAATGATTGCGACAATAATTTAAAATCTAGTCGCCATTAGCGACAGTCGGGATGTGTGCTTTCATATGCGGTTTCATCAGATATAATTTTGTGAGTCATACATCAACCGTGAATTTTGAAGCCATATTGAATTACATACTTTAAAAAAACAAAAATAAAAAAAATACTGCAGCTTCAAATTCACGTTTGATGTATGACTGTGTGCAATTTATGTTGTAGAACAAACGTCCACGCATCATCAAGTAATGTTTACCAC
>NW_026249685.1:0-1018 GCF_019703515.2 Myxocyprinus asiaticus
ATGACCTCCCATGGAAACTTTGCAGCAGAAGGTGCTGTGGTTCAGTTGGTTAAAGTGCCTGTTTAGTAAACAGGAGGTCGTGGGTTCAAATCCCAGCAGTGCCTTTGCAGTGTGTTGTGACCGCTGAGTCTCTAAAATGTAAACGGCACTTTGTAGGAGGGCCAATCGGGTTGGGGCACTTGCTGACCTCATAGAGACTTGGCAGTGGCACCACTGGAAAGAGCACCCTTGAAAATGGGTGGGTAGGGCTTGCTTTCGTGCCTCTATCACCTTCCTGGCAAAAGTTATGGCAATTCGGCATGAGCATGGTGGTTTTCATCCCTATATCCTAACCTTAACCTAACCTGGCATGAGCATGGTGGTTTTCATCCCTATATCCCTAACCCTAGGCTTAGGATCTTATAATTCCCTAACCTAACCCTCGAAAATGGGGTGGTAGGGCTTGCTTTCGTTTCTCTGCCACCTTCCTGGCAAAAGTTATGGCAATCTGGCATGAGCATGGTGGTTTTCATCCCTATATCCCTAACCCTAACACTAGGCGCAATGGATAGCGCATTGGACTTCTAGATTGTAGACCAGAGTCACTACCTTACTCATTTTGCTAAGCACACTTGGCCAAAAAACAACAAGGCTATCTGACCACCAAAACTCTTCTCTCAAACAAACACTTTCATGCACTCAATAGCATGCCCTATTCCTTGATCCGATAACCTCGGATGGCAATCCGGCATGAGCATGGTGGTTTTCATCCCTATATCCCTAACCCTGAGTGTCCAATTGCGTGTATTTGATATTTTGTGTCGTAAACAGTATGTGGGACAGACAAAGAACGAACTATGTAATCAGATATACCAACATGTATATTGTATCACTCATAAAGTCGAAAAAAGATATCTGGTCCAGTACTTTCTGTCCCACAGGCTGACTTCCTTATGCTTTTTGGGCCTACAGGCGATTCTGTTTTGGTCTTTGAGTGACCGCCTGAGGGCAGAAAAGCTCTGGATGAAACGCCTCGACC
>NW_026249686.1:0-1000 GCF_019703515.2 Myxocyprinus asiaticus
CTTCGGACTCACACACTTCATCAAACACCCCCCACCTCAATAGAACCACCCTAAAACACTTACCTGTCTTAGCCGATTTGCAACACTCACTTCGGACTCACACACTTCATCAAAAACCCCCCACCTCCATAGAACCACCCTAAACTACTTACCTGTTACAGCCGAAATGCATGACTCACTTCGGACTTAAACACTTCATCAAACACCCCCCACCTCCACAGAACCACCCTAAACCACTTACCTGTCTTAGCCGACATGGATCACTCACTTCGGCATAACAGACTTCATCAAACACCCCCCACCTCCATAGAACCACCCTAAACCACTTACCTGTCTTATCGACATGCGTCACTCACTACGGCCTAACACACTTCATCAAACACCCCCCACCTTCATAGAACCACCCTAAACCACTTACCTGTCATAGCCGACATGCATCACTCACTTCGGCCTAACACACTTCATAATAATTAATTAATAATTTTTTTTTAATTAATAATTTAATAATTAATATAATAATTTTCTTTATTTATCACACATTATACATTTGCACATATACAGTGAAATTCTTCTTTTTCACATATCCCAGATAGGCTGGGGTCAGAGTGCAGGGTCAGCCATGACACAGCGCCCCTGGAGCAGATAGGCTCAAGTGCCCAACAGTGGCATCTTGGCAGTGCTGGGGCTTGAACCCCCAACCTTCTGATCAGTAACCCAGAGCTTTAACCGCTGAGCTACCACTGCCCCACTGATCATCAAACACCGGCTACCTCCACAGAACCACCCTAAACCACTTACGTGTCTTAGCCAATTTGCATCACTCACTTCGGACTCAAACACTTCATCAAATACCACCCACCTCCATAGAACCACCCTAAACCACTTACCTGTCATAGGCGACATGCATCACTCACTTCGGCCTAACACACTTCATAATAATTAATTAATAATTTTTTTTTAATTAATAATTTAATAATTAATATAATAATTTTCTTTATTT
>NW_026249687.1:0-1000 GCF_019703515.2 Myxocyprinus asiaticus
CATTAGTGAAATGTTTTGTTTCAGTGAAAAGGATGAAAGCATTCTGATGAAAAAAAGACTCCAAACATCTTTCTGAGGTTAAAAAGTTGCTTTTGGACTTTTGAGATCTGTTTCATGAAGTTTGCACAGTTCTGTGTTGACATACATTCATTAAAATGATGGTGTAGCTCTCAAAATTCTTGCAAACGTGCATTGTGACTTCCTTTTGCATAGCTGTTTTCTAGTTATATTTGTGAAATATTTTTCAGTGAAAACATAACATTCAGAAGTGAATTCTGATTGAAAATAACTCCAAACATCTTTCTGAGCTTACAAAGTCACTTTTGGACTTTTGAAAAGCTGTTTCATGAAGTTTGCACAGTTCTGTGTTGACATTCAGATTTTTCCTCAAAATTATGGTTTAGCTCTCAAAATTCCTACAAACATGCTGCAATGATGCATACTGACTTACTTTTGCAATGAATCTAATGACGTTAGTAAAATATCTTTTTTCAGTGAAAAGGAAGTTCATTCTGATGAAAACATGTCTCCAAACATCTTTCTGAGCTTAAAAAAATTGGTTTTTGACTTTTGAAAAGCTGTTTCATGATGTTTGCACAGTTCTGCGTTGACATTCAGGTTCATTCATTAAAATGAAGGTTTAGCTGTCAAAATGCCTGCAAACATGCTGCAATGATGCATATTGACTTACTTTTGCATAGTTGCCTTCTAGTGACATTAGTGAAATGTCTTGTTTCAGTGAAAAGGAAGTTCATCTGATTTTATACGACTCCAAACATCTTTCTGAACTTAAATTTTGCTTTTCGGCTGTTGAGAGCTGTTTCAAGAAGTTTAAACAGTTCCGTACTGACATTCATATTCCTCCATTTAAAATGATTGTTTAGCTCTCAAAATGCATGCAAAAATGCTGCAATTACTCATTTTGTTTTGCATAGCTTTTTTGTAGTTACATAGTGAAATATTTTTGAAAAAGTTGCTTTTGGACTTTTGAAAAGCTGTT
>NW_026249688.1:0-1000 GCF_019703515.2 Myxocyprinus asiaticus
CCCTTCAAAACCTCAAAATTCGACTGTCCACGAACCACCTAAAATTTTGAATGGTGTAAATTGTACATGGGATCACCATGTCTCAGCTCTAGATTGAGCTAGCAAGTTGAAACTGTTGGAGAATTTCAGCGCTTCTCCCCCTCTGTGCCTGTGCCTGTGCATTGCAGAGAACACCCCTGGGCGCTTCGGCAGAGCAAAAAAAATAGTATATTCTGAAAAGAGTATATTTTCTATTCATAAAAGAGTGGCACACACGGAATGTCTTTTTAAAGATGCCTTTCCGTTTGTGTGTTATTCTTGGTTATGGTCGCTATCTTTTCACTTCCGATGGCCACGATCGCTGTCTTACGTGTCTGGTTTACTGCCCACGTGGAGACATCGTTTGTGGATGGATCATGTCCTCATTACGAGAACATGACCATGGCAACGTTGCGGTCGCAGCTTGCATTCGTAAGAAAGCAAGCAAACCCCAGCGGCTCCCCACCTCAGTCCTTCTACCTACGGGTATGAGGCCGTGCCGGTTAGCACTGGGGGCGATTTGGGGAACTCAATGGAACCACCTCCGCCAGGTATCCCCCCATGGACCTTCCATTCCCCAGCACGCTCGCTTGACCCGATCGCATGCTCGGACGAGATCGCTGGCTCATCTCAGGGCAGGTTCGACATCTCGTCTGGCGCTCCGGAAGATGATGAGTTATCGAGCGCAGCATCGGAGAGCGGGCTCGTCCGGTCTGACCAGTCTCAGGCTGACGCGGAAATGATGGACATGCTTTCACAGGTGGCCGCGGGTGTCAGGCTAGCAGCCGTGCCCCGCCCCCATTCCATGCTTCCCGGAAGTGCATGAGGAGCTGACAAGGTCATGGGAGGCATCTTTTACTGCCCGGTCCCAATCTTTCAGCTCCCCCACTCTCAATACCCTCTATGGTGGAGCAGCCAGGGGGTATTCAGTGATCCCCCAGGTGGAAAAGGCACTCGCGGTGCACTTGTGTCCGTAGAGTGC
>NW_026249689.1:0-1000 GCF_019703515.2 Myxocyprinus asiaticus
TAAAATATCTCAGCTCAGAAGGTCCTTAAAATGCAAGTGAATGGAGATTTCTCTTATGAAGCTCCAGAAATCACAGACAGTCATCATAAATGTCATCCATACGACTCCAGCGGTTAAATTAATGTCTTCTAAAGCGACACGATCACTTTTGTTGCAAAAAAGATCAATATTTATGTACATTTTAACTATATATCATTGTTTCCGGTCAGCAGCAGTATGTGCGTTCACAAGAGCACTAAGTTCACGTGTTTTCTCATGTGACGAATTCACGTTGCCATGTTACGGACGTAATCTCATGTTCTCTTCTCAGTTGAGACATCCAGGATAAACACACAAACACACCATTGTGAGTAAACAAACAGATAAATACAGATCTAAACCAAAACCAACCAAGCTACTGTACAGTGTTCCTTCTTCTCAAACAGCGCTGCTCTTCCGGGAGTGTTGAATGTGCGTCAGTTCTCATGTGTCTCACATGCCAACGCGAATATGTCACACACTCATACCACTGCTGATCGGAAACGATGCTTTATAGTTAAAAAGTACTTAAGTATTGATCTTTTTAGCACCAAAAGTGACCGTGTTGCTTTAGAAGACATTAATTTAGAAGAACGACTCCAGCGGTTAAATTAATGTCTTCTAAAGCAACACGATCACTTTTGGTTTTGGTTTAGATCTGTATTTATCTGTTTGTTTACTCACAATGGTGTGTTTGTGTGTTTATCCTGGATGACTCAACTGAGAAGAGAACATGAGATTACGTCCGTAACATGGCAACGTGAATTCGTCACATGAGAAAACACGTGAACTTAGTGCTCTTGTGAACGCACATACTGCTGCTGACCGGAAACAATGATATATAGTTAAAATGTACATAAATATTGATCTTTTTAGCACCAAAAGTGATCGTGTTGCTTTAGAAGACATTAATTTAAACCGCTGGAGTCGTATGGATGACGTTTATGATGACTGTCTGTGATTTCTGGAGCTTCAAAAGAGA
>NW_026249690.1:0-14297 GCF_019703515.2 Myxocyprinus asiaticus
GTGTTTTGAGTTGATTAGCTGATTGGCATGTCACCATATTCTAATTTTTTGAGATAGTGAATTGGTGGGTTTTTGTTAAATGTGAGCCAAAATCATCACAATTAAAAGAACCAAAGACTTAAACTACTTCAGTCTGTGTGCATTGAATTTATTTAATACACGAGTTTCACAATTTGAGTTGAATTACTGAAATAAATGAACTTTTCCACGACATTCTAATTTATTGAGATGCACCTGTATATATATATTGTCTTATTGTGTATTCTATATATACTTTATTTTCCTATCCAATTTTTATTCTTATTCTATTTATTTATTTCGTTTTTTAATAATCGTTGCTGTATTGTATTGTTGCGCACTGGAAGCTCCTGTCACCAAGACAAATTCCTTGTATGTGTAAGCATACCTGGCAATAAAGCTGATTCTGATTCTGAAGCTGAGTGATTTGTATTATGGTGTCAAAATAAAAGTTCCTCAAGAAATATGTATGAATGAACCTGGTGTCGTCCATATTTCCCATTCTTTCCGACAACAAAGCACGTGAACACGACATACTCGTAATTACCACTTCTGAAGTGGGAAGTAGGATAATTCCGATAGCACACGAAGGCAGCATTAGGCTACATTAACTGGCCTCAGTAGCAAGAAAAGTCGATGCAAAGAAGAGATGAATATCTGATAATGATGTGATAAATTTCAGTATGCTTGTGATTTGTTAAGGCTTCATCCAGATATCACATCACTCTGTAAGAATGTGTATGGAAATATTAAAGCAGTATCACACGAGCAAGAGTGCTGTATGTCCAGCTTCAGCACAGCTGTGATTCAGCCGCTGGCAGAGTGCCACAGTTAATCACAGCTGTGCTGATAGATGGACAGTACAACACAATTGCAAGGGCGATTTAGCTTTTATACAACAGTTCAACAAACAAGTAAATAAATAAGTAGACAAAAACAAAGGACTGTCCCAAAAAAAAAACCTCTTGTGTGTGTGTAGAGCCGAGGAGGGCAGGGCCGGGCTGGAATGATGCATGCCCGGTCCCCAATCAGCCTGATGGGGCGCGCGAGGGATAAAGGCGGCCGGGGATGACAGTTTGAGAGAGAGAGAATTACAGGCAGCTGTACTGTGTGTTTTTGGTTAAGTTGTTTATTAAATTATTATTATTATAAGTTGTCAAGCCGGTTCTCGCCTCCACCTTTCCACTGAACCCCCTTACACTGGTGCCGAAACCCAGGAAGGAGGAGGGATTCCCATCGCAGAGTCCTCAACACTGCCGTCCACCCAGGGGAGCGCCACTGCCATCCGACGGGGGACGGAGTAGCCTGACCACCCGGACGTGGGGACGGGACTCCCCGACCGTCTGGAGCGAGGGAGCCACTGCTGGGGGCGGAGGAGTGCCCTGCCGTCCCCCGGGAACGCGGAGGGGTCGAGAGAAGACCGCTGTCCACGGGGGGAGGAGGGAAGCGACTCCCCGACCACCTGGAGTGGTAGGGCCGCTGCCAGGGGCGGAGGAGTGTCCCCACGGGATGCCGGGAACACGGAGGGGTGTTCTGTCTGCTGTGGGTCGGAGGTCTGACTCCGGTCCGCCCGGGGAGGAGCGGCTGCCGTCCGCCTGAGAGGGTGGAGGAGTGATCGAGGACCACGCGACGGCGCATCAGAGAACTGGTGAGTTTCTTTTTCTCTCTCTCCTCTCTCTCTCTCTGTCGCTCCGTGTTGGCCTTTCCTTTGCCTATTTTGTTTTGTTGTTGTTTTTTTCCCCTCCTGTCTCCTCCCAGGTCGAGGAAGGCGGGGATGACCCGCCAGCATTCGGGGCGCAAGGCACGGCCCCCGGAGAGGAAGGGGGGATGTACGTCATGCTGGGGGCTTCTCAGCCTGAGGCAACGGCGGGAGGAGTGTAGAGCCGAGGAGGGAGGGGCCGGGCTGGAATGACGCACGCCCGGTCCCCAATCAGCCTGATGGGGCGCGCGAGGGATAAAGGCGGCCGGGGACGACAGTTCGAGAGAGAGAGAATTACAGGCAGCTGTACTGTGTGTTTATGGTTGTGTGTTTTTGGTTAAGTTGTTTATTAAATTATTATTTAAGTTGTCAAGCCGGTTCTCGCCTCCTCCTTTTCACTGAACCCCCTTACAGTGTGGAACTACTTTCTTATGCCACAGGATCCGAAAGGTTCGAAAGATGTGCTTAATTCGACTTATTTAAAAAGTTTAACTCTATTCCTCAGCTGTAGTGTGATAGTAATCCTCTTCGATTGTGGAGTGATGCTATCAGAATTATCGTACGAGTATTTCACACACATTCAAGTGTTTTGTTGTCAGGGAGAAAACATGGAGGATGCCAGTTTCATCCTTGTATATTTCTTGAGAAACTCTTATTTTGACACCGACATAGCGTTCTTTCCTCCGCCATGTTGAAAGTTGACGTCTTCTCGCAACTTGTATCAGATAGGCGCCCTGAGCGTGTTTGATTACTCCGTTTGTTGCAACTCTCAGCTGTGAGCGACAGTAATGCTGAAGCTGTTATTATAACTCTTTTTCAGCTATAGGGTAGCAGTAATCTGACCGATCATGGAGTGAGAGACAATTCCAGATGACTTCAAAGGAATTCACACACTGACTGACACAGTGTGACAACTCGCTCAAAGCACACACAAGATGGTCTTTTGTCACCACCTGCTGCCTCCAATCTTTAATGTCAGAGGGGTGAAGGAAAATTCACAAATCTGGCTGGTTTTAGACATCTGTGCTGCTCTTACACATTAGTTTGGAATGCAGCAAACACAAATGGAGTGATACAAAAAGTAAAGCATTCCAGCATTCTTTGAACGCCTCTCGTCCAATCAGATTCAAGGACAAAGGGACAAAAAACGGAACTAACTGTTGTATAATATAATATAATGCAGCTTCATCTTTGTTCTAAAAACCCAATTTATTCCATCTGTTGTATCTTAAAATAGAACCATGAGCATGTACAACAAATGATTGACAAAAATTCCTAGCGTGTCTTGCTCAAGTAATTATTCATCTGACCTGGACAATAGCTGTAATTCAGAAAACATACTGTATCACCCAATAGTCCCTAATCATAAATAACCATCATAAAGTATCTAACAGCATTAATCTTTCAGAGGAGAAACCTTTTTAAATGAAAAGTACTGAATATTTAAACATCTGCTGGATTGAAAGAGTTACATGTGCAGGCCAAAATCATTCAGGGTGTCATTATAAACCTCTCTCTCTCACACACACACACACACACACACACGTTATAACATATGTTGTAGAGGTTAAGGCTCAGTACGACACAAGGTCAAAGGTCTACTCACGGCATCCTGAATATGTTTGTAACCACATTCAGCATTTGACCTAGACTTGTTTACTACCTTGGTTAACAAACCCATACTATAAGGAGCTATTAAAAAACCTGTTCTCTTTTAATACACAGGATAATTTATGTACATTCATACTTCTAATATTTGACTAGATTTTGACTTCTGAAGAAAATGTGAGTGGTGTTTGCCTGTGCAAAACTCAAAATTGCCAGAATACTAGGGTGTTGCCAAGGCGTTGCTATGTCTTTGCTAAGGTATTCTGAGATGTTTTTATTGAGCAGCTATGTGGTTGCTAGTGTAACGTTGGGTCGTGGAGAGGAAGAGGAGATGCAGGAGTAAATATTTTTCAATGTTTTAATAACAAATGCTGGAGTGGAACAAAACAATCACCATAAACATCACAACAAACCATTAAACGTAACACTTTAAGGACTGACAAATGAATGGCCAAAACAAGAGGATATTTATACAAAAGGAACTAATGAGGGAATAGAATACAGGTGAGGATAATAAGAAACAGATGGAAGTGATGAGGGCAGTGAAACATGGCAGATGTAGTCCAAAGGAAAACTTCAAAATAAGAGTCCTTGAAGAAAGAGAGGGAGACAGACTGTGACATTACCATGGAGCCAGGTGACCGACGGACCAAGGCGGTGCTGGAGGGACGAGGGACCCCGGTGGAGACGAGGGGACATAGAGCCAAGGTGTTGATGAGGAATCGGAGGGCCAAGGCGGAGTCCAGGGCTCATACAGATTCCCTTGCCTGTGGTTTTGCAGGGAGCGAAGGTCAAGCCAGTGATGTGGGAGGAGCCGGCTGACCAGGAGGAGGAGGAGGAGCAAATGTCTTGAGTGGAGCCAGCGGAAGAGGAAGGGACAAGGCACTGGATAGAACCAGAGTGTCCATTAAGCTGGTTGGAAACAGCAGAGGATGAAGGGTAGCCAGGGTGGGAACTAGGGTGGGGAGCAAGTCCAGGTCTAATAACTTGGCGATAGCTGGCTCAGGGATGGTCGAGGCTACAGGCACTGGCTGTGGGACGGTCAAGGCTACAGGCATTGGCTCTGGGACAGTCGAGGCTACAGGCACTGGCTCTGGGACAGTCAAGGCTATAGGCACTGGCTCTGGGACGGTCGAGGCTACAGGCACTGGCTCTGGGACGGTCGAGGCTACAGGCACTGGCTCTGGGTCATTGACCGTGGCAGGCATGGGCGCTGGCTCGTTGACTGTGGCAGGCATGGGCACTGGCTCGTTGACCGTGGCAGGTGTGGGCGCTGGCTCGTTGACCGTGGCAGGCTTGGAAGGAGGAGTCGTGGAAGGCTTGGAAGGAGGAGTCATGGAAGGCTTGGAAGGAGGAGTCATGGAAGGCTTGGAAGGAGGTTCTTCCTTGTGGCTGGTTAGAGGTGAGAGGAGATGTAGGGACAGCGTGGCTTGGACAAATTCTAAAAAGGGAAGATTTTCCACTTGCAGAAGGGCTGTGGGATGATGGAAATTTAGGCCCATTTCATAAATGGCACAGAGGTAGGGGTCCGTGACAGTGGAGGAAGTGATGAGTTGACAGAATTTGGTGGTGTGATCCAGGAGCGGAAGGTCTTGTTTAAATAATTCCATTAAAGGACTGGTCAGCTCCATGACTTAGGTGATTTGGACATGTAGGAGAAGAGGATTAGAGGGATCGCTGGAGTAGAAGGTGGAGAGAAATCGCGGAGAGTCTGTATTCTTTGTTAGGTCAGTCCTTCTGTAACGTTGGGTCATGGAGAGGAAGAGGAAGAGGAGATGCAGGAGTAGATACTTTTCAATGTTTTAATAATAAATGCTGGAGTGGAACAAATGCTGGAGTGGAACAAAACAATCACCATAAGCATCACAACAAACCATTAAACGTAACACTTCTTAAACACAATGTAACACTTCAAGGACTGACAAATGAATGAGCAAAACAAGAGGATATTTATACAAAAGGAACTAATGAGGGAATAGAATACAGGTGAGGATAATAAGAATCAGATGGAAGTGATGAGGGCAGTGAAACATGGGAGATGTAGTCCGGAGGAAAACTTCAAAATAAGAGTCCTTGAAGAAAGTGAGAGAGACAGACTGTGACAGCTAGGGTGTTCTGGGTGGTTCCTTACTGGCCCAAGTCTCTGATATTCTGGTCCCAAGATATGGCCCAGTCCACTCCTTCAATGAGACTTTTCATCCATTTTATGGTCTGCCAGGCAAATATTTCATGTCCAATCTTTTATTAAAATTATAGCACACCTCTCCTCAGCAAGCATCCAAGGTGAGGTGTCACTCATGTGACACAAAATGGTGTTAGTATCGTTAAATGTGAACTTATAATTCCTTACAAAAATTGAGAGTTCATGGCAAATTTGCCGCAAACTTGCCTCAAATTTGCCACTAAATATTTTCACATACAAATGAGCTTTGCGGCAAACATTTGCATTGAATCACAAGCTCAGGACTGCCGATTAGGTAGTACAACTGGACCTTTTGTCCCAGACCCGGGCTTGAGGGGGTCCCGGTGTAGAGGTGGGATCTACAGAAAGGCTATTCCATATTGTCTTGCATATCTAAACATGTTCAGAAGGAGACGTGGATTTAAACACAGAGATAGCGCGCAACTGCTAAATATGTCTGGGTAGCGCACGTTGATGTGATACAGTAACTGTCCCACAACCCACATTTCCCCCTTGAGTCGTCTTCAAAGCATTTTTCAGCATAGGAAAGGTGCTGCGCTGGATGTAAGTCTGCCCCCTGAGGCAAAACGTGGAAGTGACCGTGCATAGAGTCCATAGTCAAGAGGGCGATAGAGTTACCTTCAAATGTTAGTGCTGTTAACCCTGACATACTACTTCACATGCGGCTTCTATGCTGTAGACCTAGACCAATTATTTTATTTTCTACAACAAATCTAGTGGAAAGACTTTGCGATAAAAACAATTATACATCTTGTTTGAATACGACCTGTTCTAGAACATCTAATCTCCTACTTTTTTCAAAACAAATTGAGAACATAAAATATTCACCAGCAGAAAATGTACTGCTGTCAAGGGCCTATTTTATTTCAAGTGTGTGAAATAGCCCTGTCAGTAACACCAAACACACACACACTCTATACACACACTTAATAGGCATATACACTATTAAACTTGATGTGCACTGAACTGAATAGACAATGTAATGAGATCTCGCACATAAAGAGTCAAGACCCTCACACACACACCTGCTTACTCTCCATGCACAAGCACCTTGCACAATTATTCCGGCACTTATCTTACCTGTGAGAGCTTGCACACACATTCATACCAGAGCAGATCATGTGTCTGGAGATGTGTTCTTGTCTAAAATGAGATATTGCATGTGTGCACAAATATGTTGATAGATTATTCAGAAGTCTGGCAGCAGTGGCTTTGGAAGGAAGGCTTTTAACTTGGGCCAGTAAGCAAACACCCAAAACAACAGAACACTCTAGCAATGGCCAAGCAACCTCCCAGAACACCCTAGAAACTGCATAGTAACACCCATGCAACCACACAGACCACCAAGGTACCATTTTGAAACTCCTGACCAACCATCCAAAACACCCTCGCAATTGCATATCAACACGCTAGCAACTAGGGCTGGGTATTCTCGCTAGGCCAACTCACGATACGATATATACTGTGATGCACTTCACGATTCTGTATATCGCAATACATCACAATACTTCTGTCACGGTTCGATATATCACGATACATCGCGATATCCTAATTTAATTCCGATTCATGCTTACATACAGTATCAAAGAAATTCTCTTTCAGCTAATGCAGTTGTTAATTACAAACGGAACCTTCTAACTTGTAAATATATATATATATGTATACAGTGCATCCGGAAAGTATTCACAGCGCTTCACTTTTTCCACATTTTGTTATGTTACAGCCTTATTCCAAAATGGATTAAATTCATTATTTTCCTCAAAATTCTACAAACAATACCCCATAATGACAATGTGAAAGAAGTTTGTTTGAAATCTTTGCAAATTTATTACAAATAAAAAACGAAAAAAAAAAAAAAAAATCACATGTACATAAGTATTCACAGCCTTTGCTCAATACTTTGTTGAAGCACCTTTGGCACCAATTACAGCCTCAAGTCTTTTTGAGTATGATGCTACAAGCTTGGCACACCTATTTTTGGGCAGTTTCTCCCATTCTTCTTTGCAGGACCTCTCAAGCTCCAACAGTTTGGATGGGGAGCGTCGGTGAACAGCCATTTTCAGATCTCTACAGAGATGTTCAATCAGGTTCAAGTCTGGGCTCTGGCTGGGCCACTCAAGGACATTCACAGAGTTGTCCCGGAGCCACTCCTTTGTTATCTTGGCTGTGTGCTTAGGGTCGTTGTCCTGTTAGAAGATGAACCTTCACCCCAGACTGAGGTCCAGAGTGCTCTGGAGCAGGTTTTCATCAAGGATGTCTCTGTACATTGCTGCATTCATCTTTCCCTCGATCTTGACTAGTCTCCCAGTTCCTGCTGCTGAAAAACATCCCCACAGCATGATGCTGCTACCACCATGCTTCACTGTAGGGATGGTATTGGCCAGGTGATGAGCAGTGCCTGGTTCCCTCCAGACATGACGCTTGCCATTCAGGCCAAAGAGTTCAATATTTGTTTCTCATGGTCTGAGAGTCCTTCAGGTGCCTTTTGGCAAACTCCAGGTGGGCTGTCATGTGCCTTTTACTGAGGAGTGGCTTCTGTCTGGCCACTCTACCATACAGGCCTCATTGGTGGAGTTCTGCAGAGATGGTTGTTCTTCTGGAAGGTTCTCCTTTCTCCACAGAGAAATGCTGGAGCTCTGTCAGATTGACCATAGGGTTCTTGGTCACCTCCCTGACTAAGGCCCTTCTCCCCTGATTGCTCAGTTTGGCCAGGCGGAAAGCTCAAGGAAGAGTCCTAGTGGTTCCAAACTTCTTCCATTTACGGATGATGGAGGCCACTGTGCTCACTGGGACCTTCAATGCTGCAGAATTGTTTCTGTACCCTTCCCCAGATCTGTGCCTCGATACAATCCTGTCTCGGTGGTCTACAGACAATTCCTTGGACTTCAAGGCTTGGTTTGTGCTCTGACATGCACTGTTAACTGTGGGACCTTATATAGACAGGTGTGTGCCTTTCCAAATCATGCCCAATCAACTGAATTTACCACAGGTGGACTCCAATCAAGTTGTAGTAACATCTCAAGGATGATCAGTGGAAACAGGATGCACCTGAGCTTAATTTTGAGTGTCATGGCAAAGGCTGTGAATACTTATGTACATGTTATTTTTTTCGTTTTTTATTTTTAATAAATTTGCTAAGATTTCAAACAAACTTCTTTCACATTGTCATTATGGGGTATTGTTTGTAGAATTTTGAGAAAATAATGAATTTAATCCATTTTTGGAATAAAGCTGTAACATAACAAAATGTGGAAAAAGTATTCACAGCGCTTCACTTTCCGGATGCACTGTATATATATATATATATATATATATATATATATATATATATATATATATATATATATATATATATATATATATATATATATAAAAATTAAAAAAGAGTATATACATATATATAATTTATTTATTTATTTATTTATTTTTTCATTAGTTTTTCATCATTTAGGTCACATTGTAGCTTTTAAAAATATATATAAAGTCCATGTCAATTATTATGTCTTGAAATTACATATATAATATTGCATTTATATATATTTTATTAAATATTTGTTGTTTATAAGCCTAAAGCCTAATTTGTGCTGTTTACAAGTATTTAGTTTGATATGTAGAACAAGTGCTAAAATGGTACTGTCTCTTTAACACCAGAGCCAGGGACTTTGACAGAAGTGTTTGTTTTGGTCAAATGGCTTCTTTACAGCATCCGTGATATGTGTGGTCAGAAATAAATATTTATTTTGTTGTTTTTGATCACTAACTGACTGCAGAGAACAGAAAGGGTATTAAAAGAGACATTATTAAATGACAAATTGATTGCGTGGGTCTAGTCTTTGGACTCACATTATACAGAATGAGTCAAAACTTGCTGTAAATTCACCATTATTTTCACATGCAAATGAGCTTTGCGGCAAACTCTTCAGAGAAGTGTTTGCCCACAGCAAATTGTACATTGTCGCCAACAGTTTGCTGCAGGTTCACCACTACCAGTGAAGAGCTGCAAACTTCTTGCAAACATTTGCGTCAAATCGCAAGCTCATTTACATGTGAAAATAATAAGTGGCAAATTTGCAGTAAGTTTGCCATAAATCTAGATTTTTTTGTAAGCAGCAGTGAAAACATCTTGGAGCTGAACTTCTTCGGCACCACACTACTCAATCACTGGTGAGTGAAATCTGAAAAAATAAAAATAAATAAATACCAGCCAGTCTAATACCAGCCATTTTTAGATGACCTGCTTCTTCTTTACTGAAATGCTGGACATGATATGAATACCCAAATGGTTGAATAGAAATATCAATACATGTATCTAAAGAATCAATACAATATTGTGAGAAAAAGTATTGCAATATATCAATATTTGATAGTATTGACAGCGACACAGCCCTACTAACAACCACCCAGAACACCCCTATCAACAACATAGCAACCACCTAGAATACTCTAGCAACCATTCAAAACACCCAAGCAACCACACTGAGCACCCTAGCAACATGATAAAACCACTTAGAACACCTTAGCAACCACAGAGCAATGTCCTAGCAACCAGCCAGAAAACCCTATCAACCACACAACAATGTAAAGGCAATCATCCAGAACAATGTAGAAGAGTGGCAGCGACTTTTGCAGAGGCAAACATTGCTTTAAGATTGGAAGATGTTTGCTCATTTCTAAACTGATGATGCAGAGCAGCTGTGCCCCTCTCCCACGTCTGCTAGAGCTGAGCGACATTTTTATATCATCACTTAAATCTCACATAAAGACAGATGGAATTGAATCTGTTTCAGTGACCTACAGACTGTATCTGCCAAGCATAATTAAATGAATGAATCTCCATATGAATGAGTCTCCTTTCCATAAATTGTAGATTGACTAGGAGTTTGTGGATGTTTCAGAAATTCATTCAGTTCACAACATCTACAGAATTCCTTTGACTATATTAAGCAACTGTACACAAAACAAAGACCAGTAACCAAAAAAGAAGATACGACACATTTTTACAACATATTATATTATATTGATAAAGTAAAAAAAAAATAAATAAAATAAATTAAAAAAAAAAAAATATATATATATATATATATATATATATACACACACACACACACACACACACAGGGTTGGGGAGTAACGAAATACATGTAACGGGAATACGTATTTAAAATACAAAATATAAGTAACTGTGTTCCACTACAGTTACAATTTAAATCATTGGTAATTAGAATACAGTTACATTCAAAAAGTATTTTGATTACTGAAGAGATTACTTTGCATTTTATTGTCATTTGTTTCATTTAATATTTAGTCCTTTCAGATGGAAAAATGTATACATGTAGGGCTTTACTGGTTGTTTAGATCAGTGTTACTATCAGAAATAATTAATAATAATTTCTTTAGTTATTAATTAATATTTAAATTAATTAATTGAATCTAACTCATTAAAACCTCATATGGGGCTCCAGTAAATGTAGTGCGCTACGTTTAGGAGCGGGTTTGGTTATTAGCAACAATTAATAATTATCAAAGATAATTATTAATTATTAAAATCAATAGAACATTGATGAGAATCAATGTTAGCTTTTTTTTTAATCCTTTAAATCAACAATTATCAAAGATAATAGTTAATTGTTAACATCGATGAAACATTAATTACAATTAACACTAGCTTACTGATCATTCAAATTCAACAATCATCAAAGATAATTATCAATTATCAAAAATCAACAGAATATAAATAAGGATTAACATTGACGGGGCACCACCCTGGAATCAGGGACTAATAACCAGATAGTATAACAGTCTCAATATTAGATTGTTTTCTTAGGAAAATCGACATCCGAAGAATATCGATTTTCGGGGAAAAAAAACAAAGAATGAAGGCTTGAATCTGAGCACTGACATCCCGTCAGCATGACACAGGCGTATGCAAAACAAACCAAAACACTTCTCTTTGTAATATAAACAAAGTTTATTTATGCAGTAATATCAATTAATAATTAATACAATGCAGTCAATAAACTTCCGACTTACAACTACAAAATAAACAGTAATATGATTAGATATGGAAATCAAAATAATCCTATAACACATGAGGGTGTGTGTATGTGTGAGAGTGCGTGTGTGTGTGTGTGTGTGTGTGGTTAGTATGAGAGAGAGAGAGAATAAAGTGACGGCCCTAAAGCCGATTTTGCGATCGTGGTAGAGAAAGCAGCTGTTAGTTTATCGCTCAGAGATGCGGTGGACGGCTCGTACAAGTCCCGCGTTCTTTGACTCTTTAGTGGATAAACTCAGTTTGCCGGTCTCACCCGCGATGGCGAAAATGCACAACAGTCCAATTTGCAAAACAGATTCGTGATAATTAATACCCTGAGTATTAATAATGAGCGGACATGGCGGTCCGTAAACTGTACATACAAAAACCTTGAAACACAAGAATAACACACTATAATATTCTATCTCTGCCCAGACGTAAACCTCTTATTGAATCGCATGAGGATGCAGAATGTGTGATCATCCGTCCTTTAATTCCGACCCGGTTCCTTGAGGCTCGGGTGATGACGGGAGGCCGTTTCCTCAATCTGTCGGCGGGCGTACGGCTGACTGATTCTCGGCGGGCTGGTGGAGAACTCAGAAATGTCGACTTGATTGAAGATGGAAGAGAAATCTTTAATCTCTTCACTTCTGCAGGCAAACGGATGAAGATGTGGATTGCTCAGCGGTCTCCTTCGGATCCGTTAGAGTGTTCGGTTGAACACAGAGTAATCTCAACTTGTCCAGCGAGATGGAGATTGTATGGCCACAGTTTCAAGTCGGATGTTACTTCCTTGTGCCACGAGGTTGCACCTGAGAGCAGCGATGAGCTACGTCTATACTCGGCGAACAAAGTTGCTGGAAGCAAATCCCGGAAGCATTTCAGAGGTATTTCTACTCCTGATGATGTCATGGTTTGAGGTGCGTTCTGTTCTGTGCCTCATCCAATAGGAGTTGAGAGTTTGATCCTTTAGTGAGCAAGGCTTCATGGGATTTGTAGTCTGTTTTGGACTCCCTTTGTTTGATTTTGGCGCGATTTTATCAGTATAATTTATGACCTGGTATGTGGGGGCCTGAGTTAGGTTTTTACGTCTGTGTTAGGCCTGCTTTTGTCTTCTATCTGAATACATGAGGCCCAACATACATATAGATGATGTGATTCAAAGTGCATTTGAACAGTGGTGAAACACTTTCTTATGAAGTTTGGAGCAGAAGAAATAGAAATAATCCTTGTGTAAACTGTCAGTTTTACCCTAGGCTAAAATGCTATTTCTAGCCATTTTACATTCACATGTTATCAGGCACGATCATATTTTTTATCAAGAAAATTCACGTTGAATCATAATTTTTTGTTTTTTTCTAGTAAGACCTTTGATATTAGGGCAAAAATCGTATTCTTGATAATAATTTTTGTATTGTTTTCCTGTAAAAATATCTAAAAATCCTTAAAATAAGATCAGTTTGATTTATCTTGTTTTAGAAACAACATTGCATAAGATATTTAGGTTTTTCAAAAAATGTATTTTTAACATGTGTATTTTGTCTTACTGTACTGGCAGAGTTTTTATAGTCAAAACAAGTGAAAGAATCTACCAGTGCTGAAGAAGTATTTCAAAGTATTTAGAATACGTTACTGACCTTGAGTTATCTAACAGAATACGTTACAAATGACATTTTACAGCATGTATTCTGTAATCTGTAGTGGAATACATTTCAAAAGTAACCCTCCCAACCCTGTATATATATATATATATATATATATATATATATATATATATATATATATATATATGGGGTCTGTCTAGATTTGATCAAAAATTATTTTTCAAATAGTGATGCTGCTGTATTTTACATCAGTAATGTCCTGACTATACTTTGTGATCAGTTGAATGTCACTTTGTTGAATTAAAGTACCAATTTCCTTCCGAAACAGCTAAATCTGTTCATTATTTAAAACTTTTGGCTGCTAGTGTGTGTATATACATATATACAGTTGCAATCTAAATTATTCAAGCCCCCAAGACAGTAAGGATTTACAAAGGTAAGCTTTTCTGATGACCCAGAATTTTTAAACTTTACATCTTTATCAGTTGAGTGACAAATTCAAAGTCATAGTGTGAATATATAACCTAATATTTGTAAATAGCAGGATTTTTTAAAAATACAGCCATGTCATTAACTATTCATACATTTTTTAAATATGATCAAAATTATTCAACCCCCCTGACCAGCAATACATTCTGGTGATGTGAATTAAAACACATAAACTAAAACCTCAGTAAATAGTCAAAGTAAGTTTTTAATACACATTTGAATGATTTTGAGAACAAAGTTTAGCAAAATTTTAAAATAAAAATTAACTAATTCTCTCCACAAATGTCAAAAATATTCAACCCCCAAAGTCAATCATGTGTGGAGCATCCTTTATCCTTAATAAAAGCAAATAAATGTTTCAGGTAAGTGTTCTTAGGCTTCGGACACCTCTCTATTAGAAGATTTCTCATGAGCAAAAGCTTCCAGCTCATTGACATTCTTTGGTTTCTGTGCTGCCACTGCTTCCTTGAAATCCCAACAAAGGATTGCAATGGGATTTTAATGATGGACTGAAAAGGCCATTTAAGGACATTCCATGACCCATCCCTGAACCAGATTTTGGACAACTTGGATGTATCCTTGTTGTCATTGTCTTGCTGGAAAGTCCAGTGATCACTGAGCTTCAATTTACACACTGAAGGCATC
>NW_026249691.1:0-14035 GCF_019703515.2 Myxocyprinus asiaticus
ACAGGTGCATCTCAATAAATTAGAATGTCTTGGAAAAGTTCATTTATTTCAGTAATTCAACTCAAATTGTGAAACTCGTGTATTAAATAAATTCAATGCACACAGACTGAAGTAGTTTAAGTCTTTGGTTCTTTTAATTGTGATGATTTTGGCTCACATTTAACAAAAACCCACCAATTCACTATCTCAAAAAATTAGAATATGGTGACATGCCAATCAGCTAATCAACTCAAAACACCTGCAAAGGTTTCCTGAGCCTTCAAAATTGTCTCTCAGTTTGGTTCACTAGGCTACACAATCATGGGGAAGACTGCTGATCTGACAGTTGTCCAGAAGACAATCATTGACACCCTTCACAAGGAGGGTAAGCCACAAACATTCATTGCCAAAGAAGCTGGCTGTTCACAGAGTGCTGTATCCAAGCATGTTAACAGAAAGTTGAGTGGAAGGAAAAAGTGTGGAAGAAAAAGATGCACAACCAACCGAGAGAACCGCAGCCTTATGATTGTCAAGCAAAATCGATTCAAGAATTTGGGAGAACCTCACAAGGAATGGACTGAGGCTGGGGTCAAGGCATCAAGAGCCACCACATACAGACATGTCAAGGAATTTGGCTACAGTTGTCGTATTCCTCTTGTTATGCCACTCCTGGCGTCTTACCTGGGCTAAGGAGAAGAAGAACTGGACTGTTGCCCAGTGGTCCAAAGTCCTCTTTTCAGATGAGAGCAAGTTTTGTATTTCATTTGGAAACCAAAGTCCTAGAGTCTGGAGGAAGGGTGGAGAAGCTCATAGCCCAAGTTGCTTGAAGTCCAGTGTTAAGTTTCCATAGTCTGTGATGATTTGGGGTGCAATGTCATCTGCTGGTGTTGGTCCATTGTGTTTTTTGAAAACCAAAGTCACTGCACCCGTTTACCAAGACATTTTGGAGCACTTCATGCTTCCTTCTGCTGACCAGCTTTTTAAAGATGCTGATTTCATTTTCCAGCAGGATTTGGCACCTGCCCACACTGCCAAAAGCACCAAAAGTTGGTTAAATGACCATGGTGTTGGTGTGCTTGACTGGCCAGCAAACTCACCAGACCTGAACCCCATAGAGAATCTATGGGGTATTGTCAAGAGGAAAATGAGAAACAAGAGACCAAAAAATGCAGATGAGCTGAAGGCCACTGTCAAAGAAACCTGGGCTTCCATACCACCTCAGCAGTGCCACAAACTGATCACCTCCATGCCACGCCAAATTGAGGCAGTAATTAAAGCAAAAGGAGCCCCTACCAAGTATTGAGTACATATACAGTAAATGAACATACTTTCTAGAAGGCCAACAATTCACTAAAAATGTTTTTTTTATTGGTCTTATGATGTATTCTAATTTTTTGAGATAGTGAATTGGTGGGTTTTTGTTAAATGTGAGCCAAAATCATCACAATTAAAAGAACCAAAGACTTAAACTACTTCAGTCTGTGTGCATTGAACTTATTTAATACACAAGTTTCACAATTTGAGTTGAATTACTGAAATAAATGAACTTTTCCACGACATTCTAATTTATTGAGATGCACCTGTATATTACATGTTAAATTTTTGATAGAAAATAGTGAGACAGCTAGCACTTGTAACTTAATGGTCCACCATAACACAGGGAGTCAGGATAACACAAACTGCGCTATTTGGTGGGCTATTTTACACTGTCATGTAAAAAAGCGAGCCTGCACAGCAAAAGGAAATAAACAAAAATGAACCTCCAGGTTTGCCAACCTCTTCCTCTTTGCCTTTCTCTTCTGAGACCGGTTCGGTAAATCTGAGTATATGCGTTGTTTTATTTGAAGATCTTCACTATTAATCCGTCACGATGTAGTGCAGGTGCCTATATCTTAAGGTAAGTGGCAGGGTGAGTATTAACTACCCTGCTATTTACTTGTGTGTCTCTAATGTTTACTTTGACGTTTGTTTTGCAGGACTATTTACTTCTGATGCTTCGGTAAGCATACGGATATGGTGAGTACCCTTTTTTGTTATTGGTAGTAGCTTTAAAGAGAATTCTATATTTTCCCGGGAATCCACTGTCCGCAGCAGACAGGATTTTTTCACCTGTTCCTCTGTGCGTTCGCTCAGGTGTATGCCCTCCTGAGCTGATATTTAGACCGTGAGAAAATAAATGTACAATCCTACACCACAGAGCTTCTGTTCGCTGTGGCTGGGTGTTTAAATATTTTTGTATGATTTGATGATTTCTATTTTTGTGAATCTTTATTGCTGCTGTATGCTATTACCGTATGTACAGTACACACACTAACCTATTGCCTTATCTCGTAAACCCTGCTCTACAGACAGTCCGTTTGTTAGGACTTGCATTTCTTGAATACTCTTTACAGCTGTATGCAGCTGGTTGGCTGGTCCTCTGTTATTATATATTTCATATATTGCTTTATATTTATATACACTAAGGGTTTATATCCATGAGGCAACCACTGTGCAGCTGTTGCCGTACCGCTATGCACCCTTGTGATAGCCACTGTGAATGTCCTTCATGTTTGGGTATGTCCTATCTACTAGAGGATATTGTAAAGCCATGTGCAGCTGTAGCCGATTTATCTCTGCAAGAGAGGGTGCAAAGAGCTAGACTTTTTGAGTGAGTAGCTTGTGACAGAAGAGACCCGTCATCTAGATAATTATCAGATACGCATTCCCTTAAGCACAGAAGGGAACATTCTCCCACTAAGGCCCATGGCGGACCTGAGTATTCTGGTGCTCCCCATGATAAATGGTCAAAAGCCACAGATGCCCAAGCTGACACCCAACTACAAATCTTAGCGACCTAGCTGGGAAAGTGAACCATCTTAGTCTCCGGAAACTAGCGGTAGGTACACAGCAGAGTACAGTACCATCTGCAGTCTCTTCTGAAAATGAGTTCCCTTCATATCAGGAGGAGAAATGTGAGCTTCCTGACATTATTTCTCTTCATGTTTATGATTCACTTTATGGCAGTAATGAGCATAACGTGAGTGAAGAGGACCAGGAGGATGAGTTCAGATCTTCCGTTACCATTGGGGAACATACAATCTGACATTCTCCCCAGAATCCTCAGTGCCACAAACATTTTGGGTCTTGATAGACAGTACAAAATTTCTGCGGCAACAGCAGTGCAAGGGGTATGGGCCGGTGTTTCCCACCCCCAAACTTTATTTTCTGTTCCTGTCACTGAAGATTATTCACAGATGCTCAGGAAAGTTTGGAACAACCCCAAGGCTGCACCCCAGTTCAATGCTGGTTGCAGGTATTTTGCTAAAATACAGTATGCTCCAGAAATGGGCATGGGTGGCATGTCTGCGGTAGAACACGATATGGCAGCCTTAACACCACTAGGCCCAGATTGAGTTACTGATAACCCACGCTGTCCCCAGAAGAAATATGAAAAAAAACCCAGATAATTTAGTATATCGGGTCTATAATTCAGCCACACATGCAGCCCAGTAGGGTAATGCACTGGCCATAGTTCTGGCCACACTGCGGAGTCATAACTCCAGAGGACCGTGACAATATGTGTTTGGTCAATGCAGCCCTGTCTACACACTCCAGACTTACAAGGGACATTGGGGCCTCTGTGTCATTGGCAATACTCACTCGTAGGCAGATCTGTTTGGCCAAGACTTCTCTGCTTGATACGATCAGGAGGGAACTAACCAACATGCCAGTTTTACCAGGCCGTGTGTTCCACCCAAACTCTAAGGCTAAGCAGGCACTACACAGAAGAGAATCGTTGCATCACACGTTTGGTCACTCGAGGGCAGCTAGGCAGCCGTACAGAGGTGTTAAACCCCCTCAGCCTCCTCGCTTCAATCGTCCGGATTCATGGGAGTATGACAGAAGACACCTGTTTTCTGATGTTTGACATAGGCAGGCTTGCCAGACAAACTCTGCAATACACTCGAGGGGCCCAATCTCATTCCTCACCTAAAGGTGTACCCCAGAGGATGTGGAATCCCAGGGACTCTGGCCCTCACAGAGGAACCGCAAAGCAATTTTGGGGGAGTTGATGAAATCTGTTCCCAGCTATGCCTGGACAGCTAGGAGGAGAAAACTTCAGATCCTTGGGTACTCGCTACAACAAAAAAATGGGTACAGAATCCAGTTTCGGTGACACCCTGTCCCTTTTTCAGGAATCCATATGACTACGGTCAAGGACCCAGCCCAGGCACAAATCTTGTCGAAAGAAATCACGACTCTGTTACAAAAAAAGGCAATTTCCCAGGTAAGCCCTAGTGAACGGCTCACTGGGTTTCATTCAAATTATTTCCTCATGCCGAAGAAAGATGGTTGACTTCAATCCATCTTAGACCTGAGACAGCTGAATGCATTCATAAAGGAGTTACCTTTCCAAATGTTGACTACTGCACAAATTTTGAAGGTCATAAAACTAGTAAAGTGGTTCACGTCAATAGACCTCGGGGACGTGTATTTTCATGAGCCCATTTATCCAAAACACAAAAATGCATCCAGGCTTTGCATCCATGGAGGAATGGGAAGGTGCTGTCTCAAGGGATCCCTTTAGGGAACATTCTGGCAAGAAGAATGGTGGTGACTAGAGGTGCTTCCCTGAACGAATGTGTGTGTGTGTGGGGGGGCTTTAGGAAGGCAGGAAGGTCAGAGGCTCGTGGGTGTTTTCTTGGACCATGGAGCATATCAGTGTGCTGGAGTTGAGGGCAATCCATCTGTCCTTATGACATCTGTTTCCGTTTCTATGGGGCAAGCATTTCCTGGTAAGGACAGACAACATGTTTGTGGTATATCATATCAATCATCAGGATGACCCCAGATCACTGCGTTGCCTCCAGGAGACCAAGAAGCTTCTAAACCAGACGGCTGACCTCCTGTCTTGGACCGGACCACTTCCAAAGGAGAGACGGTTACACCCAGAGGTGGTCCATCTTATATGGGCTCAGTTTGTCAGAGCCCACACCGACCTATTTGCATCCGCCAAAACAACCCACTGCAACCTCGGCTAATTCTGACAGGCCGCATGAGCTTCGAGTCTGGGGCGGGGCAGACAACTCTCCAGTATTTTGAATTTGGACTGCAGTACCCATTTCAAACGCTTGTTGTCAATCTTACATAAAGCACTTTTAACTGATGAATGTAGTAACACATATTTAGACTATACATAATAGACTGCGCATATGCAAGAAGTTGACAAAAGAGGGATCCTTTCTAGAGGTGTATTTGCAAATCGAAATTTATTGGACCGAATATTACCTGTTGAATAATAAAGATGAAATAATAATAATAAAAAAAAAAAAACTTTTATTTTTATTTTTTTGGAACTGAATTTTGGAAGGTGAATATTTATTATTGATTTTTTAATGATGATTTTTTTTTTTTTTTTTTTTTGAGAAATGTTTTCAATTGAAATTCTCAGCTTAAATATACAACCGAAATTACATCCCCCAAAATGCAAGAACTGTTAATGCAATGCGTTTATTATTCAGTTAGTTCAGTTTAGTGTGCTTTTTGGTTTCAAACACATTTGTCATTAATTTACTTCCATATTTACATGCACGCGCATTTGATTCGCAAACGCTTTGTTAATTCCTCTACAGAAATCTGCGTGATTGCACAATTTAACAATTAAAGGCCATTCTGCTGGACTGATTCACTGACTTACATTTGTTGATCGATTTCCTCAATAAATAATTATTTTTAGATGTACTATTAAATATATATGTTATTGATTAAATAAAAAGTTTACTTATATAATAGAAAATAATTTTTACTTGAAAATAATTTTTGTTTTTTGTTTATCAACTACAAATGAAGAGAAGCGAATATGTCCCCGCTAAACTGTACACTTATTTGGTAATAGTCTATCTATCTATCTATCTATCTATCTATCTATCTATCTATCTATCTATCTATCTATCTATCTATCTATCTATCTATCTATCTATCTATCTATCCGTCCGTCCGTCCGTCCGTCCGTCCGTCCGTCCGTCCGTCTATCTATCTATCTATCTATCGATCTATCTATCTATCTGTCTGTCTGTCTGTCTGTCTGTCTATCTATCTATCTATACGTCCATCCGTCCGTCCGTCCGTCTATCTATCTATCTATCTATCTATCTATCTATCTATCTATCTATCTATCTATCTATCCGTCCGTCTGCCCGTCCGTCTGTCTGTCTGTCTGTCTATCTATCTATCTATCTATCTATCCGTCTGCCCATCCGTCCGTCCGTCCATCCATCCGTCTATCTATCTATCTATCTATCTATCTATCTATCTATCTATCTATCTATCTATCTATCTATCTATCTATCTATCTATCTATCTATCTATCTATCTATCTATCTATTCACTGGCTCCCTCTAGTGGACGAAACGCTTAAAAAGTTGTCAAATTATTGGTTGTACTATGCCACATTATTTGAATGCTTCTGCACCCGTTCATCAAGGTTTCTTTATTTAAAGCTTAATTTCTTACCCTTAATCATATGAAGAATTAAGAATCAGCTGTGTCTTATAAAAGCAAGCGGAGCGTCCGGCGGGGCGCATCATGCGGACTGTCTCCTGCGGTCTTTCTGTTGATACGAACGCACTGCAGCGATGCACATATGTGTGTACATTAAAACCATGGAGTACTAAAACATTTGTCTGACCCTGTGTGCTGCTTACAAACATCATCCTCATTCAGATCAA
Source organism: Myxocyprinus asiaticus (assembly GCF_019703515.2). NCBI lineage: Eukaryota > Metazoa > Chordata > Actinopteri > Cypriniformes > Catostomidae > Myxocyprinus > Myxocyprinus asiaticus. The sequence goes on from NW_026249691.1 coordinate 6,690, forward strand.
GGACTGAAGCGATGCCACGAGCCTCGGGAGAATGTCCGCTCTGAAAAAGGTATGGCAGCAGGCATTGATGGGAATAATAGTGTAATAATAGTGTTCATTGAGGCATAGTCGTGTTATAATAATCGAATCGAGATTCTCAGTAGATTGCACCGGGCCTCTTCATTTTATCTTACTGTTTGGAAATGATTCACGTGTGAGCCAAACAACTAGACGTTTATTCTGATGTCATAAATAGTCATAATGAGATTTTTAACCCACCTGCTGTTGGTAGTACTTAAAGAATGATGACGTCAGGTATTTCACACATCTTACATATAAATCCAATAGGCTAATGTGAGTGTATGCCTTCTTTAAAAAACATTATGCTGAGGGTGTTGTACAGTAAAGCAGTGTTAAAGATCATCGGGCTGTGTAATGCACTGGTGGATTGTGGAGGAGCATTTATCTGATTCAGCTGCTACATGCATCACATGCAACATCAAATGTTTGATGAGACCATTAACTTCAGTTAGCGTGGTCCCTGTCACAGTGAAATGGTTTATCTCATCTGTTCATCCTTTTCCCTCCACACTCACTTATTGTCTCGTTCTTTGTGTGTCAAATTTACTCCATTGTACTATTTCCATCTTCATTTTTCCATCTGCCACAGGTGTTACCATGGATACTGCAGACACATTGCTGCCTTTTCCTTGACAAGAGTTCAGGTAAGAGATAGGATTGGATATTTAGGACTTATTTTCCCCTAATCTCAACTCCAGGCCAGGAGAGCTGTATTGTGATTGTGGATTTAAAGGTATAGTTCACTCAAAATTAAACTTCTATCATTATTTAATCACCCTTATGATGTTGTTCCAAACCCATATGAATTTCTTTCTTTCATGGAACACAAAAGGAGATGTTAGGCAGAATGTTAAGGTCTGACATTTTCGAGTGATTTAAAAAATGCTGAACTAGCCTATTCGTTTTTCATTTGGTTTGGGTGGTTTGGGTTAGTTTGAAAAGTTCTTTGAAAAGCCCAAACGAAAGATTTACTCAAACCATGATTTAAAGTAATTCTGTTCCACTGGTGCACTCTCCATGTCAGTGTCATTTTGCTGAATTATTCATTGTTCAGTTAAACTGTGATAATTGTCTTGTGTGTGGCAGTGGACGTCTTACCACTGTGTATCGTTAAATATGCGAGGTTTTTCTTACATTAGAAACATCAAGCTGGACTTTTTCTAATGAATTTGTGTAGTGCTGTTATTCCGTTCTTCACACCTAGTTGATGCACAGTATGTTCTTTTTTGGATCTCGACACAAAGTAGTGTTATTTTGGAGCCTGTGATTGTTACACTATGGCCAAAATTTTATGGATGCCTGTACACCAACATTCATATGTTCTTGTTGAACACTGAATTTCAAAACCATAGGGATTAATCCCACTCTTTGCTTCTATAATTTATAATATATTTTGCTTCCACTCTTCTGGAAAGGCTTTCTCTTTTTTCTTCTCTTTTGTAATTGTTTTTCAATTAAACATGTGCAAGACAGAGGTCTTTGACTGTTGCACCGTGTCTTGCTGTTTTTTCAGCATTTCCAGCAGGAATGCCGCATTATTTAGATCAGTGGTTATCAACCTTTTTTGATGAACGCTACTATAGTAAATTCAAGAGTGGTGATGTAGAAGTCTGTGCCGAATTCAAATGGTTTCAGCTTCTCGCGCCTTGCTTCTCACGGATTCTTGCAAAACTGTGAGTTTAAGAGCTCGAGCTTTAAGAGCCTTGCGCTCACGCTGCTCTGTCCATTGAGCTGTATCCATCTACAGAGCCATACAGGTGCATTAGCCAAGGTTGTGCCTCCGCCTCTGCCAAACCAGATACTCCAGATGCGTCGCTAGATTTCAAAATCAGATGAACTGCAATACAAATGCGTACCAACCCGTATAATTGAGAACCAACTGATATACTGTACTCCAAGTCTAGATAAATGTTTTAATGCAAAGAGGAACTTGACAATAGATTTGATTATTATGACTGATAAACGCCCCCCATTTGTAACCTAACTCCCCCCTCTCTACTAATTTGCTCTCAGCGCCCCCTGGCACCCTTTGAACGCCACCATTGAGAACCCCTGAATTTTAAATGTTGTGTCAAGTTAAAATGAACTTCTTTAATTAACTTTAGTTAACTGTTAAAAACATGTTTGTAGATACCTGTGTTACACCACAAGACACCCCTTAAAGGTGCACAAAGTAAGTTTTTGCTTAATAAAAATTTTTACACATAAAGAAATATGTTGAAAATTTTGTACACAATAGATGAAGACTCCAGTCATATCAGAAACCCAATAAAAGCTGTTTAATTTTACATGGAGCAGGTTGCCCCCTTATGGGCGCTGCCATGTTGACAGCACATGACACTGTGTCATGCAATTGACTGAGTGTCTACCACTAAAAATGACAACAATAATTACATGTGTACTTTATATAGCGCTCTCAGCCAATGCTCAAACATACAAGTCCATGTAAACAAAACAAGCAGACCAAACAACAAAAACAATATACTTACTACAAAAGCAACAGAGCCCAAGTCATCAGTATAGTCCAGAGTGATGTTATCAGCAGGAGTGTGATCCAACAGACAGTCCAAACACAATTAGTGCAAGTGAAAATATAAAATGTCCAAATGGAGTCATGAATCAAATTGCTACGACCTGCAGCTCTCTCAGTGCGACAGATCACGGATGAACGGCGCAACATCAAATGCCAAGTGCGAGCACACGGCAGTGTTTAGCCGGCAGAGAGCTCATGACTTGCAGCAGACCAGTCACAGTCCAGCGTGCAATATTCGTTTGGATTAAATCCAAGAATGTCCACAATAGGAGTGTGTACTATAAGACGAATAATAACACATACTAAAGTAGCAAAACAGAAGATAAGCAAACATATTCGGTGTGAAGCGGCAGCATTCAGTAAACAAACTTCCAGTATCCAGGACAACAGGTGTCAGTATAGTGTCCAAAACCACAAGTACTACTGGGACCTAAGGGACGAGTAAGAGCTAGCTAGCTAGAGTGCACCTATAAGTTGATTTGGATAAAAGCGAAATGGATAAATGTAAATGTATTTGGCTGTGAGCTGAAAGTGTAGGGTTGCGTGGAGTTGTAATCACTTATGCAGTAGATCCAGTTAAAGGGCACAGCCTGAAAAATATAAAAGTTTCTTTGCATTTCATAGTTTCTTGAGACAGTCATAACAGCAAACAATGTAAAAATTATTATTTCTTTTTATTTATTTATTTATTTATTTTTTTGCGGCGACCTCAGCGTTTTTTCCTGACTGTTTACTCTTATAAACAGCTCAGACTTGCTCACCTGCAGTGGTTCTTACCAGTGTAATACATAGATTTTTATGATATACACTGGTGGCCAAAAGTTTGGAATAATGTAAAAATGTTGCTGTTTCAGAAGGAAATTGGTACTTTAATTCACCAAAGTGGCATTCAACTGATCACAAAGTATATTCAGGACATTACTGATGTAAAAAACAGCACCATCACTATTTGAAAAATGTCATTTTTGATCAGTTCTAGACAGGCCCCATTTCCATCAGTCATCACTCCAATACTATATCCTTGAGTAATCATGCTAAATTGCTAATTTTGTTCTAGAAAATCCCTTGCCATTATATCAAACACAGCTGAAAGCTATTTGGTTCGTTAAATGAAGCTTAACATTGTCTTTGTGTTTGTGTTTGAGTTGCCATAGTATGCAATAGACTGGCATGTCTTACGGTCAATATTAGGTCAAAAATGGCAAAAAGAAACAGCTTTCTCTAGAAACTCGTCAGTCAATCAATGTTTTGAAGAATGAAGGCTATACAATGCTTGAAACTGCCAAAAAACTGAAGAATTCATACAAAGGTGTACACTACAGTCTTCAAAGACAAAGGACATCTGGCTCTAACAAGGACAGAAAGAGATGTGGAAGGCCAGATGTACAACTAAACAAGAGGATAAGTACATCAGAGTCTCTAGTTTGAGAAATAGATGCCTCACATGTCCTCAGCTGACAGCTTCATTGAATTCTACCCACTAAACACCAATTTCATGTACAACAGTAAAGAGAAGACTCAGGGGTGCAGACCTTATGGGAAGAATTGCAAAGAAAAAGCCACTTTTGAAACAGAAAAAGAAAAGGTTAGAGTCGGCAAAGAACCACAGACATTGGACAACAGATAACTGGAAAAGAGTGTTATGGATCTTAACCCCATTGAGCTTTTGTGGGATCAGCTAGACTGTAAGGTGCATGAGAAGACAGCCACATCTATGGCAAGTGCTACAGGAAGCGTGGGGTGAAATGTCACCTGAGTATTTGGACAAACTGACAGCTAATGCCAAGGATCTGCAAAGCTGTCATTGCTGCATGTGGAGGATTTTTGATGAGAACTCTTTGAAGTAGTTTAAGAAGTTCTGAACATTTTTTTTATTAACGTCCTGAATATACATTGTGATCAGTTGAATGCCACTTTGGTGAATAAAAGTACCAATTTCTTTCCATTAGAGCAAAATCTGTACATTATTCCAAACTGTTGGCCACCAGTGTGTATTAATCAAAATCAAATCAAATCAAATCACTTTATTGTCACACAGCCATATACACAAGTGCAATGGTGTGTGAAATTCTTGGGTGCAGTTCCGATCAACATAGCAGTCGTGACAGTGATGAGACATACGCCAATCTACAATAAACATCAAATTAACACAACACAATTTAAACATCTGTTATACATAATTAAACTCGACTTAAAACATCAAATTAACACAACACAATTTAAACATCTGTTATACATAATTACACAACTTAAAACATCAAATTAACACAACACAATTTAAACATCTGTTATACACAATTACACTCAACAATATACAATAATAACATACATTGCACAGTATACAATATGCTGTTTTTGTTTTTGTTTTTTTGTTTTTTACTATATAGATACTATATAGATACACATTATTCAATAAAAATTAAAATATATATGAAAAAAGTATATATATAGAATGTACAGTATTGTACTGTATTGACATTCAGGCTGTCGGTTGATAGTAAGTTGTTAAGAGAGACATAATATAATGACAGTAATATAATTTATGACAGTCCGGTGTGAGATAAAAGAGTAATAAAGTGCAGGGATGATGTATTTTGATCGTGGGAGATCAAGAGTTCAGAAGTCTGATTGCTTGGGGGAAGAAGCTATCATGGAGTCGGCTGGTGCGGGTCCTGATGCTGCGATACCGCCTACCTGATGGTAGCAGTGAGAACAGCCCATGGCTCGGGTGGCTGGAGTCTCTGATGATCCTCCGAGCTTTTTTCACACACCGCCTTGTATATATTTCCTGGAGGGAGGGAAGCTCACCTCCGATGATGTGTTTGGCAGTTCGCACCACCCTTTGCAGTGCTTTGCGATTGTGGGCAGTGCTATTGCCGTACCAGGCGGAGATACAGCCAGTCAGGATGCTCTCCACAGTGCAGGTGTAGAACCGTGTGAGGATGTGGCGGTTCATTCCAAACTTCCTCAGCCGTCTCAGGAAGAAAAGGCGCTGATGAGCCTTCTTCACAACGACTTCAGTGTGGACGGACCATGTGAGTTCCTCAGTGATGTGGACACCCAGGAACTTGAAGCTGCTGACTCTCTCCACTGGTGCTCCATTGATGGTGATTGGACTGTGTTCTCTGTCTTTTCTCCTGAAGTCCACCACAAGCTCCTTTGTCTTACTGACGTTGAGGGAGAGGTTGTGCTCCTGACACCAGTGTGTCAGAGTGTGCACCTCCTCTCTGTAGGCTGTTTCATCATTGTCAGTGATCAGACCTACCACCGTCGTGTCATCAGCAAACTTAATGATGGCATTGGAGCTATGTGTTGCCACACAGTCATGTGTGTACAAGGAATACAGTAGTGGGCTGAGAACACAGCCCTGTGGGGCTCCAGTGTTGAGGGTCAGTGATGAGGAGATGTTGCTGCCTATTCTAACCACCTGGCGTCTGCTTGACAGGAAGTCCAGGATCCAGCTGCACAGCGAGCTGTTTAAGCCCAGAGCCCGGAGTTTCTCATCTAGCTTGGAGGGCACTATGGTGTTGAATGCTGAGCTGTAGTCTACAAACAGCATTCTCACATAAGTGTTCTTTTTTTCCAGGTGGGAGAGTTGCAGTGTGTATTGTAGATGCAATGGCATCATCAGTGGAGCGGTTGTTACGGTAAGCAAACTGCAGCGGGTCAAGATTGAGTGGTAATACAGAGCAGATGTAATCTCTGATTAGTCTCTCAAAACATTTGCTGATGATGGGGGTCAGAGCAACAGGACGCCAGTCATTTAAACAAGTTATTTTTGATTGTTTTGGAACAGGCACAATGGTGGATGTTTTAAAGCATGTGGGGACTACAGACAAAGAGAGGGAAAGGTTGAAAATGTCCGTAAAAACACCAGCCAGCTGGTTCGCGCACGCTCTGATGACGCGGCCCGGAATGCCGTCTGGACCCGCGGCTTTGCGGATATTCACCCGTCGGAATGATCGGGTTACATCCGCTACAGAGACGGAGAGTGAACTAACCTCTGTAGCTTCGGCCGTGAGAGCTCTCTCCGCGAGGGCGGTGTTATTTCCCTCGAAGCGAGCATAAAAAGTATTTAGCTCATCCGGTAGAGAGGCAGCGGTGTTCATGGCGGAGTTTTTATTCCCTTTAAAGTCCGTGATGATGTTAATTCCCTGCCACATGCTTCTAGAGTTGGTGGTGTTAAACTGTCCTTCAATCTTACTCCTGTACTGGCGTTTTGCTGTTTTGATAGTTTTTCGGAGGGCATAACTGGCTTGTTTATGCTCCTCCGCGTTCCCGGAATTAAAAGCGGAGGTCCGCACATTAAGTGCTGCGCGAACATCGCTGTTGATCCACGGCTTCTGATTCGGATAGATTCGCACAGTTCTGGTCGGAATCACTTCCTCTACACACGTTCTGATGAAGCACATTACGCTATCAGCGTAAAGCTCGATGTCGTCATCAGAGGCGGACCGGAACATCTCCCAGTCCGTGCGATCAAAACAGTCTTGTAGCGTAGAGTCTGATTGGTCCGACCAGCACTGGATCGTTCTGAGGGTGGGTGCTTCCTGTTTCAGTTTCTGCCTGTAAGCGGGCAGAAGCAGAATGGAAGAGTGGTCCGATTTGCCAAATGGTGGGCGGGGGAGGGATTTGTAGCCATCCCGGAACGGAGAGTAGCAATGGTCCAAAACCCGGTCCCCTCGTGTGTTGAAACTAATGTGCTGGTGATATTTTGGTGCGACTGATTTTAAACTGGCTTTATTAAAGTCCC
>NW_026249693.1:0-13821 GCF_019703515.2 Myxocyprinus asiaticus
TATATATATATACAGTGGTGTGAAAAAGTGTTTGCCCCCTTCCTGATTTCTTATTTTTTTGCATGTTTGTCACACTTAAATGTTTCAGATCATCAAACAAGTTTAAATATTAGTCAAAGATAACACAAGTAAACACAAAATGCAGTTGTTAAATGAAGGTTGTTATTATTAAGGGAAAACAAAATCCAAACCTACATGGCCCTGTGTGAAAAAGTGATTGCCCCACCTGTTAAAACATAACTTAACTGTGGTTTATCACACCTGAGTTCAATTTCTCTAGCCACACCCAGGCCTGATTACTGCCACACCTGTTCTCAATCAAGAAATCACTTAAATAGGACCTGCCTGACAAAGTGAAGTAGACCAAAAGATCTTCAAAAGCTAGACATCATGCCGAGATCCAAAGAAATTCAGGAACATATGAGAAAGAAAGTAATTGAGATCTATCAGTCTGGAAAAGGTTATAAAGCCATTTCTAAAGCTTTGGGACTCCAGAGGACCACAGTGAGAGCCATTATCCACAAATGGCGAAAACATGGAACAGTGGTGAACCTTCCCAGGAGTGGCCGGCCGACCAAAATTACCCCAAGAGCGCAGCGACGACTCAACCAAGAGGTCACAAAAGACCCCACAATAATATCCAAAGAACTGCAGGCCTCACTTGCCTCAGTTAAGGTCAGTGTTCATGACTTCACCATAAAAAAGAGACTGGGTAAAAATGGCCTGCATGGCAGAGTTCCAAGACGAAAACCACTGCTGAGCAAAAAGAACATTAAGGCTCGTCTCATTTTTGCAAGAAAACATCTTGATGATCCCCAAGACTTTTGGGAAAATACTCTGTGGACTGACGAGACAAAAGTTGAACTTTTTGGAAGGTGTGTGTCCCATTACATCTGGTGTAAAAGTAACACCACATTTCAGAAAAAGAACATCATACCAACAGTAAAATATGGTGGTGGTAGTGTGATGGTCTGGGGCTGTTTTGCTGCTTCAGGACCTGGAAGACTTGCTGTGATAAATGGAACCATGAATTCCGCTGTCTACCAAAAATCCTGAAGGAGAATGTCCAGCCATCTGTTCGTGACCTCAAGCTGAAGCGAACTTGGTTTCTGCAGCAGGACAATGATCCAAAACACTCCAGCAAGTCCACCTCTGAATGGCTGAAGAAAAACAAAATGAAGACTTTGGAGTGGCCTAGTCAAAGTCCTGACCTGAATCCTATTGAGATGCTGTGGCATGACCTTAAAAAGGCAGTTCATGCTCGAAAACCCTCCAATGTGGCTGAATTACAACAATTCTGCAAAGATGAGTGGGCCAAAATTCCTCCACAGCGCTGTAAAAGACTCGTTGCAAGTTATCGCAAACGCTTGATTGCAGTTGTTGCTGCTAAGGGTGGCCCAACCAGTTATTAGGTTTAAGGGGCAATCACTTTTTCACACAGGGCCATGTAGGTTTGGATTTTGTTTTCCCTTAATAATAACAACCTTCATTTAACAACTGCATTTTGTGTTTACTTGTGTTATCTTTGACTAATATTTAAACTTGTTTGATGATCTGAAACATTTAAGTGTGACAAACATGCAAAAAAATAAGAAATCAGGAAGGGGGCAAACACTTTTTCACACCACTGTATATATATATATATATATATATATATATACATGTATATATATATATATATATATTATTTTTTTTTTTTTTTGCATGTTTATTAAGTGCTACCAGTTTCAAATCAAAAAGGGAAATGGAAAATGCACACAGCGGGTCTCAGGAGGATACTGCAGTAAAAGTGTGGTAATTTGGACAGAGTATTCCTGCAGTTTCCAGTACTGCAGTAATACTGCAGCCAATTTACCACACTTGTACTACAGTTAAAAAACTGCAGTTATTTTTTTATAGTGAAAGAATTTTGCTGCAGTGGTTCAGGAAGTCACAGAAATAATAACACCTCTGTTCACCAGCCCTGTGAAATCCACCCTCTGTCTTTCTGTCTCTTTCTTCACTCTACAAAGGTCTGAGAGGGAGGAATCTGTGTCGTGATTTCCCAGAGCTTATTTAAGAGAAGTAACATGAAATACTCAATAGAAAGACCCCATTAGTCGTTCAAATATCTCCTGTGGATCACACTCTTAGTCTACAATATTACTCTATCTGTCTATGGCCGGGAATTGTACTAGTGCAGGGCCAGCACTAGCTAAAGGCAGACTAGGCAATTGCCTAGGTCCTCTGCATTGCCTGAGGGCCTCCAAAAGACATGTGAACTTGGTGGTTAGCTAGGGCTATACAGGGCAACAGTTTTGCACGCAATTGTGATTACAAATTATAACGTGAAAAGAAATTGTAACCCTACAATTTCAGTAAACAGACTCTGACAGCATTCCTATAGAATACACAGACCATTCAGTAATTCACTCTGTAAGCATGATGGCAAGAGCTGGCAAAAAAAAAAAAAAAAAAAGAAAACACTATGATTGGCTGCAGTGGAACTCTTGTGAGCACAGGTTTTTATCTGTTCATCATGTAACAAAGTTGCCAAGGTTTTGCTGTTGCCAAGGTGTTCTGGGTGGTTACTAGGGCATTGGTATGGTTTTCTGGATGATTGCTAGGTGGTCAAAAGTACCCACACCCATGTCTTTATGTAAAAGTTACCGGTGCAAATTTAAAGTGTTGTGGGTGCTTGGCAGGGTATTGCTGTTGCTAAGGTGCTCTTAGTGGTTACTAGAGCATTGCTAAGTGGTTACTAAGGTGTTATGGGTGGTTGCTATGTGGTGGCTTACTAGCCCAAGTCAAAAGAGTGTCAAATTCTATAAGGTTCTATTGTCAGCCAGGCAAAAATCTTAAGTCTGATTGTGAAGAGAAGTAATAGCACACCTCTTTTCAAAATCCACTCAGTTTGAGGTATCATTCGTGTCCAGGAAACAAACTGTGTGGAACAAGTTACAAACTGAAGTTTAATACTTAGGTTAGTGGTTTGTTGAACTCCTGAGCCATAGTAATAGTGATGCTTACATTAGCAAACAGCACTAATACCATTCATTTTGACATTGGTAACAACAGGCTTTAATTAGGGCAAAGTAAATAAACGCAGTGTTTGTGTTTCCATTATTGCATCACTATGGACAACACTTAATATTACAATGGCCTGTAAGGCCGCTCTACACCCTCTACACCTCATGTCTGCCGAAATTAAATAATAACTAGACCAGAGTGGAGACTGTCCCTGACTGCACAAAATGCATTTTAGAAAGTGTGTGTGGCCACATCCTGACAACACCATCTAAATCCAACATTGTGAAGTTGAGTGTTAACAGCATAAATGAGACATTTTTTGTTCATTAGAGTAATGTAATTGAGCACTCCACAAAGACAAGAAGAGGAGGCGGAGCCAGATGACATCCTAAGGAGAAGGTCAAGTTTTCAAACAGCACTTTAGAAGCTCATGTGAATTAATTGGCCCTGTGAGGAAACATTAGAACTGTTAGAGGAGCCATGGTGACTAAACACTATCTGACCCGCGGTTAAGTGTGGAGAAATTCACATCTGCAAAACTGTTATTACAAACTGTGCAATCTCTCGGGGGACAGTAAAGACATACTCATCAGAGAGAAAAGGATTCGTAATTACTGCCTTCTGACAGGGAAATGGGTTTGAGATTATAGCAGCAAAACAAAACCAGAAAGAAGAGGATCACAATTTTACACACTGTTACTTGATGACAGTACAAACAGATCCGTCACGCTAATAATCACATTTCAAAGCAATAAACCTTCCTAGGCATAAACAAGGGTCATAGTTTGGGTGACAGTTAATCCCTGATGGTAGATGCCAAAACTTCATCACTCTGGAGGCAAAAAGTAACTTTCTTTATTGACTGCTATTCAAAAGTAGCAGCCTATTCCGCTGAAGTTTTTCATTTTTTATATAAACAAGCAAAATATACGTAAATATTTAATTATATTATATGATGTTTTTTTGTCAGTGCCCAATCATTTTGGACAGCTCTTAATAGTGTGAAAAATTTACTTTTCCATATTATATTTCTTGCAGCAAGCTGTTATTATAGACCTTTTCATATTTTCAGCATTTCAACTATTTATTTATTTATTTTTTACAGCCTATAAACTCATGATGCTTTAGGCATGAGATACAGTACGTCAAAATAAAAATATCTTGTAACGTTGCGCTGCTGGCACTGGCAATGACGAATACGAATTGAAGAACCCAAGTGCAATTTATTAAACAAAAGTGAACTCCAGTAAAACCATAAACATGAACTTGATTAGGCATAGACATGAACGTGACATGAACGTGACATGAACGTGACATGAACTTGACATGAACTTGACATGAACTTGACATGAACTTGACATGAACAACATACCAAACATATACAATACTTGACAAAGGACAATGGAAAACATGAGTGTTTAAATACATGGACATGGGAGAACAAACCAGTGAACAACCAGAACTCTAAACAAGATCATTAAACAATAAACAAATGAAAACAAGACACATGAACATGGAGGGAAAACAGGAATCACATGACTAGGGAACCACATGACATGAACCAGGATATAGATTTTTCAAAATAAAAGACATGAAATACAAGAATCAACTAAATACACATGACATATCTGGTGTCATCGATGTGTTTTTTAAAATTTGAAGCCTGTTGACACCCATCACTGCTGACAGTTCTCTGGAATGGAAGAGTAATGCAGGAGAAGACAGATCATTCATTCCCGTTCTCACCAGCACACAGCAAGTGCAGCTTTGTATGTTAACATGACTTGACTTTTTGCCTCATAGTCATATTGCTTCTCAAATAAAACATTTGTGAAACATCAATTGTTTGGAGGAATAAAGAAATGTCAGACTGTGACATCAGTTTGTTCAGAGAAGTTTAGGAAACAATGCAAAGTGGGTTATAGATTATTATTTTTTTAAATTTTTTTTATATATTTATTTATTTATTTATTTTTTTGCACTACAACAACTGGACCCCTATAGCAAAACCCTTAGAACTAAACAGCTGCTTTTTGCTGCTCGCATCTGAAATCGACATGCTGTTTCCAAATGTTCATGTACCTTGAAATTTGCCATATTCTGCTGAATTACTGACAAGCACCATACCCATCAAACACTTTTGCATCATTTCAAGTATGATCACATTTCTCTCTGCCGAAAGTAATCGCGTTCACATAAACAATTGTGACCATGATTCTGAGGTTGCATTTTCGCACTAAGGTTACGTTTTTACTCCACTGATGGTAAGGTTAAGAGTTGGGGTTAGGTGGCAGAGTTAATAAAATATGCATTACTGTTGACTGTATTACATCATTTACAACTAAAAATACAACTCGTTTTGGCACCACTCTGTGAACATTTCACCCTGAATCTAAACCTCATACACACCCATACATTCAACAACACTTCCAACTTTGATCAAATGATCATAGACCTTGTTAAATATAAATTTCAGCCAAACTTTCCAAACATTCTCTTAAAAAGCATGGCGCGAACTAATGTTACCGTGCGAGTCTGTCATAGAGTGTTCTGATGTCCCTTTTTTTTTATGACAACAACCGTCCAAACTGTGATGTTTTTCTTGTAAAACTTATTTTAGCACTTGTTTTTATGTTCCTTGAGTGAAGTTAGTATTGCGTTTCTGGGAAAAATGAAATGGGGAGAATCTGGACGGATTTTTGAAAGTGCAAAAGAGGCTCATCTTCTTTCACATTGTCAAAAACCTGCTGTTTACCATCTCTCAGAATCTCTCCATCTAACTTACACATAAAACATTCATAACTGAGATGGCAGATCAAAGGAAAAGAAAAAAGAAAGAAAGCATTGGATAAAAATGAAGCAAAAAGAGATGAAGACGAAGAGAAGGAGAGAGAGAGAGAGAGAGAGAGAGAGAGAGGTGGCTTTCCCCAGGGTTAGTCTCTCTCTCAGATTGTCATGCACATGTATAATCATGGTCTTGCACAGAAGGCACTAAACATAGACTTATCATAATCCTGACAAATAATACATGAGACTGCACATTCTCCAAGGTGTAACTCCAAAAAAAAAAAAAAAAGAAGATTCTTAAACCCTAAATAATAGCATGTAAATATTTCATGCCTCCAATGCACAGCAAAGATCAGAATCAGAATTAGCTTTATTACCAAGGAATTTGTCATGGTGACAGAAGCTTCCAGTGCAAAGAGAATGCAACCATAAATATACACATACATACATATACATTTAAACATACATTCATATAATGACATAAAAAAAATAAAAAAATAAGATATAACAGATAAAAAAAGAGAAATATACAATAGAGCAATAATGTTTGAATATTTTATATACAGATATACAGTTATGTGCAGGTGATGTATTGAAGAAGAGGTAGGATATGTTAAAGAATATAAATGAAATATGAATATAAGTAGGAATGGATGGATTGAATATTGCACATGGTTGTATTGACAAAAGGAAAGTATTTGGGGCAGTTTTAACTGTTCATGAGGTGGATGACCTGAGGGAAAAAACTGTTCCTGTGCCTGGCTTTTCTGGTGCTCAGAACTCTGAATGGCTGGCCAGAGGGCAACAGTTCGAGAAGGAATTGTGCTGGGTAAATGGGGTCAAGAGTGATTTTACCGGGGAGTCATGTGGCGCCATGTGAGGGTCGGACGTGTGAACGGCGAGCTCTGCGCACTTTGCTAGTTTTTAATACTTTTTGTGCCATAAACTGGTGAGATTCTATGCACCCTGTTCCATAACTGTTTTATGAAGAGATACACCTGGAGACACAATCAGGTCCTCAAGACCCTGGAATTAGCTTTGGAGAGCAAGCGAAGCGCGACCAACTCCCAGCCACCAAGAGCAAGCAATCCCCTGAAGGCAACAATGTTTGTTAGAGAAGGGCAGAAAACACCCAAACATCCTTCCACCAAGTGAGAAGTAGGACAACTATGCATGGCACGTGACTGGAAAATGCTGGCAGACATCGGCCAACAGCTAATCTTTCCACCGGAGATCACCCCCACCAACCTCAGGCCAGACATGGTACTCTGGTCCCCCTTACTTACGATGGTTTACATCATAGAGCTCACAGTCCCATGGGAGAACTCAGTTCAGGAGGCCTATGAGCGAAAGACGCTGCGCTATGCAGAGCTACTTTAGCAGCACAAGCGAAGCAGCGTGACTGGAACACCAAAGTTTATCCAGCTGAAGTGGAATGCAGAGGATTTGTGGCGTCATCTATCATCAGACTGTTGAAAGAACTCGGAATCCACGGTGAGGCTTTACGGAAGACCATTAGAGAAGTCTCAGAGGTGGCGGAAAGAAGTGGATTTTGGCTCAAGCGGAATGAACCGTGCTGGGCCCCAAGTAAAGCAACATAAACCAATCAAGAACTCCCACTTGTCAACCTTTCAGCCAGCTGCAGACTTCACCAACAGGGTGAATTTCGGGAATGGTTGAGCATGGGACACAAGCTGAGGACTGATCATCCTGCAGTGGGCCACCCTTGTGGAGGGTGTATAATGTTGAAAGGCCGAAACACCCAACAATGCAAGGGCACACTACTGATGATATATCCCGTTCCTAATTGACCCTAAATGGTACCCTGGCCAAGATTTACCTCCTACAGAACTTGGAGAATCCCCACCAGTTGATCGTCTACCACTCCCAACAACAAGGCAAATCTCGGACAAGTGCTCACCCCCTATTGGCACAAGGGACAGTTCTAACATCTCATCCTGTGTTTTTGATTCTTCTATGAAGACAATATGTCAAAGAATTCAAAATCCTCGGGCTCTGGAGACATTAAAAGACATTTACATGCTCATGCTTGTACCCCAGACAGGCCACAGAACAGGGACTCAGTTTAGATCGATTATCTGGAGTCATTGGAGAAGGAATTAGCTGCTAACCCACTAGCAGCCAAGACAGACTTGGAACACATTTGAGAAAAGTTGGAAGACTTAGAGAATCATAGCCGTCGAAACAACATCTGAATTGTTAGAATTTCAGAGAACAAAGAAGGCAGAGATATGGTGAAATTCCTAGACGAGCTCTTCCCAAGTCTGCTCGACATAACACATAACACATAGTTCACAGGGTTCTGGCTTGGAGATCCGCTGAGGGAGAATTTCTGGCCAATTTCTAAGATCATCCGATAAAGATCTTGTGTTACACGAGGCGAGGAGTAAAGGAAGGCTTTCTTGGAAGAAGAAATTTCTTGTTCCCAGACTTTGCAAATTCGACAAGAGAGAAACGTGATCGATTCAAGGAATGCAAGAAACTCTTACATCAATGGAAGGTCGCTTTTGCACTGATACTCCCGGCCAAATTGAGAATAGATAATGGATGGCTGCAAAATATTTACATGCCCACAGCAAGCGATGTCCTTCATAAAGTTAATGGAATGAGTAAGTTATTGTGTGATACTGTCTATACAGCCGAGTGGGCCTGACTCACTGAACATTCACTTGACTGTCAGAGGAACCGAGTGCCTTCTTTGTTCTTTTTTGTGTTGGTTCCGCCTAGCGGCTGGAGTTTGTTTTGTGGAGTAACACTCCTTCGGGAAAGTTTGTGGATGAATTTGCACGTTCTTTGTGCTTATGCCTCCTATTGGTTGGAGTTTGTTCTGTGGAATATTTCTTGCAAAACATTGGAGTGATTAGGGCATTTTTTCATGAGACTGGTCAGAACCCAATTTTTTATGTGATTATCCCCCAAATTTATGACCGCTCCATCACTCAAAATACAGAGTCTGGGAAAAGGTACAATTTGAGAGCTCAAAACTTCACACATAAAACTCTGAACTTTCAACCAACATTCTTGAATCTTAGCACACCCCCAAAAAACATGGATTGTGTCTCCATCTTCTGATTGGCATTGCCAGCAAGTAGGTGTGTCTTTAAGATCTCTAGATGCAGACTTGACATTTTTTAGAATCCTAGCCTACACTTCCTCCTCCAATACCAAGTTTAAATCTTTCTCCCATAATCTCTTGATAGAAGTTAAAGCTCTGTCCCCCAGACTCTGAATTAACAGGGAGTAATACACTGATGCCTCATGACCTTTTCCAAGAGCAGTAATCACCTCTCCCAGAGTATCTGCTGCTTTAGGGGGGTGTGAGCTACTTCCAAAAATATTACAGTGCAGGTGGCGCTCGGGACACTTTTGTCCATACCGCGTGCAAATGCGAGATAATGGGGTGTGACTTAACTACTCCGGTTAGTTTAATAGAAAGGCTTTGTAATGGCAAAATAGGGGCCAGTAATTCCTGTTCAATACAAAACCAGGGATGGGCTCTCTCAGGTGGAAGTGACCAATGAGCGAAATGTCTGAGACCGAATGCATAATAATTAAACAAAATCTTGGGTAGGCCTAGCCCACCTTTGTTAATCGACCTATGTAACTTATTAAAATGTAATCTGGGATGTTTACCATTCCAAATGAATGACTTCGCTATACTATCAAATTGCTTGAAATAACAGAGAGGAACATCTACAGGGAGATATTGTAATACGTAGTTACATTTTGGAACACAATTCATTTTAACATAAACCTTCCCAATCATAGATAAATGTAATGAAGCCCACCTGCCCACATCGCTTGAAAACCTTTTAATTAAGGGGTCAAAATTAACTCTAACTAAATCAGACAAATTTGCTGTAAAATAAATAAAATGCCCAAATACTTAATGCCCTGTTTGGGCCACTGGAAGGCGCCCCGCTGGAAAGCCGTTGCTGGGCAGTATGTTGTCAGAGCCAAAGCTTCGGATTTAGACCAATTGACTGTGTATCCTGAGAATTTAGAAAAGGAATTAATAATTCTGTGGAGGCAAGGCATAGATCTAGTAGGGTCGGAGACAAATAACAAAATATAATCTGCGTAAAGCAAAAGTTTATGCGCCATACCTCCCGCCACCACCCCTGGAAAATCATCTTCCCTTCTTATCGCGGCTGCTAATGGTTCAGGGCAAGACAGAACAATAATGTGGAAAGAGGGCAACCCCGTCGGGTGCCCCCATCCAGAGTAAAAGAATCTGAAATTAATCCATTCGTTTGTACCGCCTCTACCGGGTGTCTATAAAGTAGCTTAATCCAACCAATAAAAGTTTTCCCAACCCTGTATATTTCCAAAATCTTAAAAAGATAATCCCATTCTACCATATCAATTGCCTTTCCGCCATCAATTGAGATGGCAGCGACCAGAGTCTGATCATTCGCCACTGACCACATGATATTGATGAAACGCCTAATATTATCAGAAGAGCTACGACCCTGAATACACCCCTTCTGATATATATGTCTAAGAGGTGTCATAACTTAATCGGTTAGCCAGAATTTTTGAAAATATTTTAATGTCTAGCTGGATCAAGGAAATTGGAAGGTAAATCTTACACTCGTTGGATCTTTGTCTTTTTTAAGAATCAGACTGATCCGTGCTTGTGTCATGGTTGGCGGAAGCTTTCCGTTCTTTAATGATTCTGTATAAACTTCTAACAAAAGTAGATCCAGTTCTATAGCATAACATCTAAAAAAATTCAGAGGCAAAGCCATCTGGCCCTGGAGCCTTGCCTGTAGGCAAGGCCTTAATTACCTCGCTAAGCTCCTCCAAGGTTATCTCAGAATCAAGTGCATTTTTTTGCTCCGTCGTCAGTTTAGGGCGTTCTAATAGTTTCAAAAAATCTCTAATATCCTCATCAGTAGATGAAGACATGGAACTATAGAGATCAAGATAGAATGCTTTAAAAGCATTATTAATATCACTGGCCGAGGTAAATATTTTACCACCAGCAGATTTCACTGAGGGAATGGTAGGAAAAGGCTCTCTCTGCTTTATATATCTAGCCAAAAGCTTCCCTGCTTTGTCCCCAGACTCAAAGTATGACTGTCTTGCCCTGAATAGCCAAAACCCCACCTTCCGTGACAAAATAGTATTATATCTGTATTTCAATCAGGTCAATTCTCTGAGGCCATCATATGACATTTGGCGCTTCAGCTCTGACTTTTAATATTTCCTTCCAACTCCATGATTTCTCTTGCATTGGATGTTTTGATGAATGAGGCATACTGTATGATCTGACCCCTAAGAACTGCCTTAAGTGCCTCCCAAGCCAGGCCCACAGAGGATACTGAGGACCAGTTGGTCTCCATATAAACATTGATTTCAGCCTTTAACATTTGTTGGAAATCAGGATTTTGCAAAAGGGATACATTAAAGCACCAACTATATGATTTATTTTTCTCCGTATGTGGCAACACCTCTAAACTCACCAGGGCATGATCTGAAACTAAGATGTTTCCAACTGAACAATCAACAACAGATGAAATGAGGGACTTATATATATATATATATATATATATATATATATATATATATATATTATATATAAATCTATTCTAGAATACATTTTATGGACTGATAAAAAAAAATTATTGTCCCTACCAGATGGGTTCAAGAGTCTCCAAATATCTGTAAGACCAAGATTTTTACACATCCTGTGAAGTGTCAGTGTTGCTCTAGGGGGCTTTTGCTTCACTATGATCAAGGACTGAGTCCATCAAAAGATTAAAGTCTCCTCCCAATATTATATCATGAGTGGTGCCAGAGGCTTGCAACATCCCTTCAAGGTCTATAAAAAAGCCATGATCATCAGCGTTAGGTGCGTAAATATTAGCCAAAATCAACCTTTGCCCCTGAATTTCTGCTAAAACAATAATGACTCTTCCTAATTTATCATTAATCTGTTTGAGACATTTGAATTGTAGATGTTTATTTATCAGTGTAATGACTCCCCTGCTCTTACTTGAGCCAGCACTAAAGAAAACATGTCCACCCCGTAGCTTCCCAAATCTTCAGCTTCCTGTGGGGGAAGATGCGTTTCTTGAAGAAACACTATATCATATTTCTTACGTTTACGAAAAGAAATAACCTTCCTTCTTTTTATGGGGTGCCCCAACCCATTCACATTCCACATGGAGAGAGATAATCCAATCATATTAACATTTGACATTTTGATATGTTATAAATAATAGATTGTGTGTCAAAAATAAAAATTATAAATACCACATTCCCCATTAGTGCAACAATCAAACCCCGAACTTCCCCCCGAACCAAACAAACAGAAAAAACAAAAACGTGCGCATTAACCCCGCACATGACAGCGCCAACCTGCATCCATCCCTCTAAACTCAAACAGTCCATGTATGCCTACAAGAGCCCCGTGACAACTTTGCCGTCGGATTGCTCAAGTCCGGTGCTTCTATACAAATTCTGTGAGACAGAATTACCTAACATAAAATAATCTATAAATCAAACTCCAGCCAATAGGCAAAATAAACACAAAAGCATGTAGATTCATTCCCAAAACTGTATCAAAGGTGTGTTCCTCCACAAAACAAGCTCCAGCCGCTAGCAGAACCAGCAAAAGAAAAAAAAAAAAAAATCAGTTCAGTTTCCTCGGACGGTCAAACGGATGTTCAGTGCGCCGGCTGTTCATGAGTGCAGCAGATGACTTAATCCTTCCAATGTCCTGTTAAAAATACTACACAAAACAAACTCCAACCAATAGGAGGCATAAACACAAGGAACATGCAGATTCAACCATAACTGTCCCAAAGTAGTGTTATTCCACAAAACAAACTCCAGCTGGTAGGCGGAACCAGCACAAAAAGAAACAAAATGGCGCCCAGCATCCTCAGACAGTCAAGAGTATATTTAGCGAGTCAGTTCACTCAGGGGCCACATGAGAAACACCAAATGGCTTACTCACCCCATTGTCTCTGTGAAAGACAATGCTTGCCTTGGGCATGTAAATATTTTGCAGCCATCCTTAGTATATATTCTTAATTTAAAAGGCCTTTCGCCTTTGTGCTACTGGATGTGGCCATTATCTCTCCCCTCCGGATACCCATGAGATCTGTCTCGAGTGCTTGGGGCGCCAGCACGCCGAGGCAGCTTTCGTGGAGGGGTCGTGTTCTCATTGTGAGAACATGCCCATGAGAATATTGCGGTCGTGGCTCACCTCCTTCTTCGTGAAGTAGGGAGCCACCGCGGCTGCTTCCCAACCCGGTCTGTCCTGGGCTGAAACTCACGGCCGGGTCGGCGAGCGCCACAGGCGATCTGGATGTGGACGTGGGAGCATTTATGCCGGCTCAGCCCCCGCAGACCTCCCATCCCCCAGCATGCTTGTTCTACCTGGAAGAGCTGTCGAGCGGTGCA
The DNA here is from genome assembly GCF_019703515.2 of Myxocyprinus asiaticus. Classification (NCBI taxonomy): domain Eukaryota; kingdom Metazoa; phylum Chordata; class Actinopteri; order Cypriniformes; family Catostomidae; genus Myxocyprinus; species Myxocyprinus asiaticus. The sequence goes on from NW_026249693.1 coordinate 13,234, forward strand.
GGCAGTCCGCCTCAGGGCGGATGTAATGTCTCCTTCACGGCTCGTGACAAGGATGAGTTATCGGTCGCAGCATCGGAGGGTGGGCTTCTGCTGTCGGAAGCAGATGAATCTTCTGAGCTCCCGCCCAGGGCAGTAGAGCTCAGGATGAGGCAGACGCTGAGATCGCAGCCATGCTTGCCCGGGCGGCTGTGAACATCGGGCTAAAGTGGAACCCTCCACCCTGCCCTGAGCGTTTGCGGCTGGATGATTGGTTTCTGGGGTCGGAGTGTGACTCACGGCCACGCCCCACCACATTTCTTCCCGGAAGTGCACGAGGAGCTAACAAAGTCATGGAAGGCACCTTTTTCTGCCCGTACATGCTTCACGGGTCCGTACTTCCTAACTACCCTTGACGGCGGAGCGGCTATCGAATCAGGATTGGTTTGTGGCCATCGACCTGAAGGACACGTACTTTCACGTATTGATCCTTCCTCGACACAGACCCTTTCTTCGGTTTGCCTTCGAGGGACGAGCATACCAGTACAAGGTCCTCCCTTTTGGTCTGTCCCCTTGCATTTTTATATATATATCTAAGTCCCTCATTTCATC
>NW_026249694.1:0-11948 GCF_019703515.2 Myxocyprinus asiaticus
ACAGGTGCATCTCAATAAATTATAATGTCGTGGAAAAGGTAATTTATTTCAGTAATTCAACTCAAATTGTGAAACTCGTGTATTAAATAAATTCAATGCACACAGATTGAAGTAGTTTAAGTCTTTGGTTCTTTTAATTGTGATGATTTTGGCTCACATTTAACAAAAACCCACCAATTCACTATCTCAAAAAATTAGAATATGGTGACATGCCAATCAGCTAATCAACTCAAAACACCTGCAAAGGTTTCCTGAGCCTTCAAAATGGTCTCTCAGTTTGGTTCACTAGGCTACACAATCATGGGGAAGACTGCTGATCTGACAGTTGTCCAGAAGACAATCATTGACACCCTTCACAAGGAGGGTAAGCCACAAACATTCATTGCCAAATAAGCTGGCTGTTCACAGAGTGCTGTATCCAAGCATGTTAACAGAAAGTTGAGTGGAAGGAAAAAAGCGTGGAAGAAAAAGATGCGCAACCAACCGAGAGAACCGCAGCCTTATGATTGTCAAGCAAAATCAATTCAAGAATTTGGGTGAACTTCACAAGGAATGGACTGAGGCTGGGGTCAAGGCATCAAGAGCCACCACACACAGACGTGTCAAGGAATTTGGCTACAGTTGTCGTATTCCTCTTGTTAAGCCACTCCTGAACCACAGACAACGTCAGAGGCGTCTTACCTGGGCTAAGGAGAAGAAGAACTGGACTGTTGCCCAGTGTTCCAAAGTCCTCTTTTCAGATGAGAGCAAGTTTCGTATTTCATTTGGAAACCAAGGTCCTAGAGTCTGGAGGAAGGGTGGAGAAGCTCATAGCCCAAGTTGCTTGAAGTCCAGTGTTAAGTTTCCACAGTCTGTGATGATTTGGGGTGCAATGTCATCTGCTGGTGTTGGTCCATTGTGTTTTTTGAAAACCAAAGTCACTGCACCCGTTTACCAAGAAATTTTGGAGCACTTCATGCTTCCTTCTGCTGACCAGCTTTTTAAAAATGCTGATTTCATTTTCCAGCAGGATTTGGCACTTGCCCACACTGCCAAAAGCACCAAAAGTTGGTTAAATGACCATGGTGTTGGTGTGCTTGACTGGCCAGCAAACTCACCAGACCTGAACCCCATAGAGAATCTATGGGGTATTGTCAAGAGGAAAATGAGAAACAAGAGACCAAAAAATGCAGATGAGCTGAAGGCCACTGTCAAAGAAACCTGGGCTTCCATACCACCTCAGCAGTGCCACAAACTGATCACCTCCATGCCACGCCGAATTGAGGCAGTAATTAAAGCAAAAGGAGCCCCTACCAAGTATTGAGTACATATACAGTAAATGAACATACTTTCCAGAAGGCCAACAATTCACTAAAAATGTTTTTTTTTATTGGTCTTATGATGTATTCTAATTTTTTGAGATAGTGAATTGGTGGGTTTTTGTTAAATGTGAGCAAAATCATCACAATTAAAAGAACCAAAGACTTAAACTACTTCAGTCTGTGTGCATTGAATTTATTTAATACACGAGTTTCACAATTTGAGTTGAATTACTGAAATAAATGAACTTTTCCACGACATTCTAATTTATTGAGATGCACCTGTATATTCTCTTTACTGATGTCGATTGCACTATGTAACACAGTTTTTGTTCCTGTGTAGTAAGTGTTATTTCCTAATTGCTTATGCCTCAAAGGTATAGAAAATGGCTATTATTCACCACAAACTTTGCTTTTGTCATCAGGAAATTTACCTATTTCCAATTAGAAAACGGGTCTTTTCGTTCACATAAAGTTAGAAAAAAACAACATATGAATCCAAATTAACATGTATTCATACTAAAGTAATACAAAAATGACTACAAAAGATTTAGAAGTAAGTAGTTTTTCGAGATTTACGATTATACTGTAAATCACTTTCACGAATCAACCCACAAATGTACTCATCATACTTCAAGGTGTCCAGCAAGGTTTTGATGCAGTTGTAATCCTCTTTGAGGTGCACCGAGTGAGCCAGGGGAAGAGAAGGGTACTTGTTACCATTATGGAGCAGCATGGCTTTAAGACTCCTGGATGAGCTGTCAATGAAGAGGCCTCACTCATTCTGGTTACAGGCGGTTCTGATTGCCTCGAGCAGACTGGTCACATTGTGGCAGAAGCAGAGCCCATCTTGATGGGTGAAGAAGCTGGAAAAAGGTTGGTGATGCTTCCTCTGATCTGCGACTTGCACACTTTCATCCAAAAAGTTCCACTGCTTGAGCCTAGACATCAAAAGCTCGGCACTGGACTTGGTGAGACCAAGATCTCTAATCAAGTCGTTGAGGTCTTTTTGGTTGGGGTATACAGTTTTTCTCTCTGCAAAACTCTGGAAAGCAAATAAAAAAGTAGCCCTTGCTTGATTGTTTGAAAGTGCCATGACTGTGTTCTCTAGTGTACAAGGGCTCTGATATTGAATATCGTAGTTCTTTTTTGCTTTTGAGGGCCTCTGTAGAGTTTTGGAGCTAGCATGGAGGAGGATTTCTGTCTCAGATTTAAACTTACTTCCAGGGGTTTGTTTAACAGGGGAATCACAAAAACATGAAAAGATCACCCAAAAATGAATATTCTGTTATTAGTAATGTCACTCCAGTTTTATATAGGAATCAAAACAGAATTTTGGTTCCTTTTAGATCCTTTAGTATTGGCTCCTAATTATGGTAGAAGTTCCTAAACTTACACATTCCTTTATTTATTTATTTATTTATTTGGGATTAGGAAAAGTTCCTTCAGAAACCTTCCTGTGCATACTTGACAAATCTCATAGCTCCTCCACACCTCTGATGACACTGACATATGGTGCAGCCAAGACTTCCTGTGGTTGTGTGGAGCTATCATTAACTGAGGCAAAAATGTGTGTGTTCCAAGCTGGTGGGTCTGCCATTTGCAGCACTATTTCTGTTCATGTGCAGATATGCAGGGAAATCCAGTTGGTAAACACTGAAAAGAAAAAGTGAAAGAAAGCTGAAAGAAAGAGTGAGCATGAGGTTACTCAGAGTATCTTCCAGAAAACTGAAATCAATTCTGTTGCAGTTTTAATGCACAAAATACCAAAAAGTGTCTTCAAGTGACATATTTACCTTTTTAATTATATAATAAAAGATAGATAGATAGATAGATAGATAGACTAAGGGTAAGGTGGACTTACTCCAATGCTTTGGATCATTGTCTTGCTGTATAGTCCATTTGCACTTGAGCTTCAACTCACAGACTGATGACTGGATGTTCTCCATTAGGATATTCTGGAAGAAAGCAGAATTCATGTTTCCCTCAATTATTGCAAGTCGCCCTTGCCCTGAAGCAGCAAAGCATCCCCACACTATTTCACTACCACCACCACGCTTGACCGTATGATGTTCTTTTTGTGGAATTCTGTGTTTGATTTACGCCAGATGTAACGGGACCCCTGTTGTCCAAACAGTTCCACTTTTGACTCATCAGTCCACAGAACATTCTCCGAAAAAGTTTGAGGATAATAAAGGCGTGTTTTGGCAAAATTCAGATGAGCCTTAATGTTCTTCTTGGTTAGCAATGGTTTTCGCCTTTTCACTCTTCCATGGATGGCATTTTTGGCCAGTGTCTTTCTGATAGTGGAGTCATGAACAGTGACCTTTATTGATGCATGAGAGGCCTGCAGTTCTTTGGATATTGTCCTTGGCTTTTTGTGACTTCTTGGATGAGTCATCCCTGTGCTCTTGGCGGAATTTTGGAAGGTCGGCCACTTCTGGCTCCATTGGAGATAATGGCTTTCACTGTGGTTCTTTGGAGTCCCAGAGCATTTTAAATAGCTTTGTATCCCTTCCCTGACTGATGCATTTCAATAAACTTTTTCCTCATAATTTCTGGAATTTCTTTTGACATTGCATAGTGTGGTACTGGATGAGGCCTTTTAGCCAACTTCATGCTGCTGAAAAAGTTATATTTAGGTGTTGATTTGATTGAACAGGGCTGGCAGTAATCAGGCCTGGTTGTGTCTATTCCAGCTGAACCCCATTATGATTGCAGTTTAATAGATTTAGGGATTTAATAATTAAGGGGGCAAATACTTTTTCACACAGGCCCAGTTGGTATTGTATAACTTTTTTGCTTCAATAAATAACGTTATCATTTAAAAACTGTAAAAACTTTTGTGTTTACTCAGATTGCCTTTGTTTTATGATAGATTTTGTTTTGAAATAATTTAATGAAATACACAAAAACAGAAGAAATCGGTAAATACTTTTTCACAGCACTGTAGATAGATAGATAGATAGATAGGACAGAAGGAGTGCACAACATGGCGGGTGTGGCTCTCGTGGAAAGTGCGTCACGTGAGGTTTCCGGCCAGAGATTGTGGCCACGAATGTGGGCGGAGAGACTGGTTAATGGCATCTACCCATTTAACACGTGTCTCCGCTGGTACGATAACTTGGGGACAAAGCTGGGCTCTATTGGCAAGTTATCTGTTCACCAAATGTGTGTGCGGGTATGTTTGTGAGGGGTCGTGTGTGTGTGCGGTTAGTACGAGAGAGAACAGGGTGACGGCACCAAAACCGGTTTAGTGATTGTGGGAGAGACCGCAACCGTTTCCTCACTCTGTCGGCAGGCATTACGGCGGCTGATTCTCGGTGGGTTGGCGGAGATATCAGCGAAGTCGACTCAGTTGAAGAAGGAAGAGAAATCTTCTTCACTTCTGCAGGAAAAAGGATGAGACACGGATTGCTCTGCGGTCTCCTTTGGATCCGTTAGCGTGCTCAGTGGAACACGGAGAATCTCGGCTCATCCAGCGAGATGAGGATTGTATGGCCAAAGTTCAGGTATGTACATTACTTCCTTGGGCAGCGAGGCTACACCTGGGAGCAGCAGGGCTGCAACTAGATGCGGTGAATACTGTCACTGGAAGCGAGGCTTAGGAGGAATCTCCGGGGTTTTATACTCACAATGACATCATGGTTGAGGCACGCATTCTGTCGTGTGTTTCATCCAATAGGAGTTGAGAGATTGATCCTTCAGAATTTCATACCTAGATGTAAAGTGAGCAAGGGTTGATGGGATCTGTAGTCTGTTTGGACTCCCTTTGTTTGATTTTGGAACTGTTTTTTGTGTTATCAGGCTTTGAGTGTTCCTACAGGCCTCAGTCAGGCTTTATGACTGTGTGTAGGCCTGCCTTTGTCTTCTATCTGAGCACATGAGACCCAACATCATATAACTTTCTTTCTCATGCAGAACACAAGATGAGATGTTTTAATGAATTTTGCAATGCGTCTTTTCAATACAATGGCAGTGGCTAGTGCTTCACTGATTTTTTGAGATAAGGGACAAAACATGTTTAAAATATGTGTTTATATTTTTTAATACTAAATTAATTTGAAATGGATATATTCGTAGACAAAGGTATCATCTAACCATGTAAGGGAACAGGTTTTTATAAAAACGCTTTTTTCTGAAAATTGACATTTATTCACTTCATTATGTCAACCCTGTCAGACACACTAAAAAGCATGCTATTTTAATTTGATCCATCCAACAAGAGTGTAAAGTCTGTTTTCACAAAATTTGACAAAATGGAATATTTTTCCATCTTAACCATGTGTTGAACTCTGGAGCCATTGTAACATCCGAGGTTGTTACCCCTCCTACCAACCACCAGAGGGAGCCCTCTCCCAAATACTAACTCTGTGCCATTTCTTCACTGGTTACTTCCTGTCTGAACCATATAAATACCATGCTGTTTCCACTGTCACGCTGTGAAGTATTGCCAGCTTACCCTCCCTTATGGAGCAGTTCTCCATTGCTGATTGTTTATTTGTTATGACCTTTGTCTGATTCCTGGATTTTCTGCTTTTTGGATACCCCTTTGTTTTGTTTGCCTTGTTGGACTGTCTTTTTGGTTTATTGGATTATACCGCCTGCATAACAACTATCTCTATTTGCCTGCCGATTTGGATTGTTTGCTTGTGTTCTAATAAACTTCCAGCACATGGATCCTAACACCGTCTCCATGGCCAGTTCATTACAGCCATTTTGTTTGTTTGCTTTTTCCACAGTTAAAGCTGCCTCTGTAACCTACACCAAAATGCCAAAATTGATCCCACAATTCTAACAGAAATTATAAAAATGGGAATGAAGTTGACATGTTGAAGCTGTGACCGCTGAAACTTTAACACTGTTTGATTAAAATTAGTGCTGGGAAATTTAATGCGTTAATTTCTGCAATTAATATTTTTTGTTTAACGCGTAAAAAGTAAATAAATAAATGATGGAATTAATGCAGTATCTGTTTTTCCCCTTCCTGAGCTTTCGCAAGAAAGGAGACAGGTGCCTCAGGTTATTCCTGGCAGGCTACTCAGCCTTACTGGCTCCATATGGTTGGGAATAGGGTGAGGGTGAGGGTGGGGTCATGCTCCCTGCTTGGAACAAACAGAGGCACCTTTGTACAATGGGTGAAACTTTGCTAATGTTTTCCCCCACTTTCTGTGGCTAATTGGCATATTTACATTTTTAGGAGGTACACACTCGAACACGACTGCAGATCCTAGCACAAAAACGCACGTTTCGTTACACTCGACACATGTCCCGGGCATAATAAACAGGAGAGTGGATTTACTGTACGGAGAATGAAGACTTCGCGTGAACTAAGCGCGCGAGAGATACAGGCAAGCTGCTGTAAATGCGCAACTACCATCGTCTGAACCAGTTTCAAAAGCAGAACCGTGAAAGAGACTGAAGGATGTGTCCGTTCAGCGAGCTGCAGAGAGGTACTGTATACTTGTAGAGACAAAACAGCTGCTAGGGAAAATAAGAATTTTGAGATTTTAAACTTCAGCATTCAATATGTTTTATATCTGTATATATACTGTCTAATAATACATTGTCAAATGTACAGTACACTTAAATTCCTCTTGCCAATAAAACTCGATATGAATTGAATCTGCCCATTTGATCCTATTATTAAACAAATTCCACTGGAAAAACACCAGAGGATTTTGCTCAACTTTTAATAACAGCATTATGCTTTTCTAACAGTGAGGAGCAATCTCACTATAACACAATAACCCTAAACTGTCAACATGTCCATTAATTTTATGGCATGTATAAGTATACTTGTATCAATGATTAATAACTGTAAAACTGTGTCTTATTAACTCTATCCACAAAAAAGAAATACATTTGAACATGTACATTTTTATTTAAAATAAATGATGACTAACCAATTTCTTGCAAGTCCTTTTAAGACAAAGTTTAAATGAAATATATTTATGTTTTTTTAATGTTTGTTGTAATGTATCATGTACCATAATTAAATTGTGTGATTAATTAAAAAAAAAAAATAATAGATTCCCAGCCCTAATTAAAATATAAAAAAATATAAAACTTACTAGTCCATGTGTCCTACTGTTGCATCCACCATGAGCAGGAAGTTGGAAAGGGGTACTCAGAGTTATAGCTGACCATGACATTGTCTGATTTGAGGACACAACAGTTTTTTATGGAAAATATATTTTAAAGTTTACTTGATGTATTTTTTGATATCTTACAGATCCCTACCTTTCATTTGATATTTATATTTATGAAATTGTTGCATTTTTAAACACTTTGTTTGGCAGTTTAACATTGTGACCTCTTGCTGAGGACAGGCTAAGATACATGTGCTTCCACATATAGAGCATGCATTTTTAAAAATTCAGAGGAAATTATTCAAAAATATAAGTAATGAATGCCTTAAGTATACACATTTCCTTTAGATTTTAACTTTTCCAGTATTTTTATTATCATGAATTTCTTGATTTTTAAAATAAAGATGATTGTCCCTTATCTCAAGAATCGGTGAATAATATTTCTACCCCTTTACCTCTATGTGGCGCTTATTTGCGACACTGGTGTTTTAAGGACTTATTTTGTTATTTTATGTAAAATAAATGCAAAAGTGATGGTATTCTATGAGAATTTTAGATTCTATGCTTTCAAATTTTATGCCTGAATTATGCATACATATGCATGCATACTTTAACATTTTAAGCATAAACTTATTTTGTGATATAAACTTATTTTGCTATATATGTTCGCCAGGCGGGTCCATGGAGTTTAAGTATGACAAACCATGGTTTACAGCAAAACTCAGGGAGCTTCGTCAGGCCAAAGAGGATGCTTACAGAAGTGGGTATAAAATATTGTATATTCAGGTCAAAAACACACTGACAAAGGAGATTAGAGTGGCTAAGAGAAGCTACTCTGACAAGCTGAAAAACAAGTTTTCAGCTAACGACCCTGCATCAGTGTCGAGAGGCCTGAAATGCATTTGTCACAGAGATCATATTCTCAGGGCAAATGGAGGAGTCAGAAGGCAGTGGAAAAGGTCAATGTGAGTATTTTATTACTCTTCAGCTTCGTTCACAAAACTCAAACAAAAAGGGCACTCAGTGGCCAAATAATCACACACAAACGAGACAATCAATCTGGTTGCACACATAGGAAGAGTTTCTCTCTAGTCCCTCTCTTTCTGCCGACTGATGCTCTTTGTCTGCCTATTCAGGTTTCCCTCTGCCATCACTATAACAAGAGACAGGTATTAACCCTCTGGGGTCGACGGAAGCAGCGGCGCATCCTACTGGATTTTATCCTCATAACAGCGGAAACAACTTAAAATACTCTGTCATTTTTGGGCATACAAGTGCCTTAAAAACATCAAGTTCATCATCCGATTCATTCACTTTCCTGCGCGTTTGGAAGATGGCACGCTACACAGGTGAGGAAGCTCTTCAGATGGTCCTGGATAGTGACAAAGAGTTCACATTTTCCTCAGAAGAAGAGCGGGAATCCGACGAGGAAGGTTTGTATTTTGAAGAGCGAGTTGATCTAGCCGAGGATACAATTTCGGATGAGTAAGTCTTTACTTACATTAGTTGACATGCTATTTTATATAAACATGGACATATTTTACTAGTTGGACTATTTCCAGACTTGCCAGCCAGGATTCAGAGTATTGAAATTTGAATGTCCTAATAGGCAAGTTTTGGTTACATTTAAATGTTGTTTCGGATAAAGCAGGTATTTAAATTGTATGCCGTATAATATAAATATATGTAATATGATATAAAAATAATATGAATGTTTAGATTAGATTTTAACTAGTGTTTATGCTGCCTCATTATCATCAACGAAGCTTGTGCTTGCAAATATCTGTTCAGGTGTAAATGTGTAAAATGTGCTGTAAATATGCCCATATTAGAAAATCAGCATATTAGAATGATTTCTGAAGGATCATGTGACACTGAAGACTGCAGTAATGATGCTGAAAATTCAGCTTTGATCACAAGAATAAATATCATTTTACAATATATTCAAATAGAAAACAGTTATTTTAAATTGTAAAAATATTTCACAATATCACTGTTTTTGCTGTATTTTGGATCAAATACATGCAGCCTTGGTGAGCAGAAGAGACTTCTTTTAAAAACATAAAAAAAATCTTACAGATCTAAAACTTTTAAACGGTAGTGTAGGTCTAAATTTTTTATGTAAATTCTTTATGTAAAGAAAATGTATAGTCAGATTACTTCTTTTAACTTAAACTTGATTTTGTGAATAAGCTACAAACAATACATTCAATTATTAAGTCTCCTCACATTCATCTGTCTGGTGCTGTCAAAACAACCTGGAGCTGAACATGCTCACAACAGTGGAGATGATTGTAGACTTCAGGAGGAACACCCCAATTGACCCGGCTCACCATTCTGAACAGCACTGTGGCAGCAGTGGAGTCATTCAGGTTCCTGGGCTCTACCATCTCACAGGACCTGAAGTGGGAGACCCACATTAATTTCCATTTTGAAAAAGGCCCAGCAGAGGTTGTACTTCCTTCGCTAGTTGAGGAAGTTCAACCTGCCACAGGTGCTGCTAATTCAGTTCTACTCAGCAGTCATTGAGTCTGTCCTCTGCACTTCAGTAACTGTCTGGTTTGGTTCAGCCATGTAATTAGATATCAGAAGACTTCAAAGGACAGTTTGAACTGCTGTGCGGATTATTGGTTGCCCCTGCCCTCCCTTCAAGAACTGTACACTTCCAGAGTGAGGAAAAGGGCCGGAAAAATCACTCTGGACCCCACTAATGCAGCCCACTTCCTTTTTGAACTGTTGCCTTCTGGCCAGGCTACAGAGAAATGAGCACCAGAACCATCAGGCACAAGAACAGTTTTTTCCCTCAGGCTATCTATCTTATGAACAGTTAAAACTGCCCCATTGAGCAATAATTATGTGCAATACACAGCTTCGTCTATTTATGTTTATCTAACATATCCTACCTCTTCTGCCATTACATTTCCTTGCACTATCTGTATAACAGATTTGTATTTGTACATACGAATATATATATACAGGTGCATCTCGATAAATTAGAATGTCGTGGAAAAGTTCATTTATTTTAGTAATTCAACTCAAATTGTGAAACTCGTGTATTAAATAAATTCAATGCACACAGACTGAAGTAGTTTAAGTCTTTGGTTCTTTTAATTGTGATGATTTTGGCTCACATTTAACAAAAACCCACCAATTCACTATCTCAAAAAATTAGAATATGGTGACATGCCAATCAGCTAATCAACTCAAAACACCTGCAAAGGTTTCCTGAGCCTTCAAAATGGTCTCTCAGTTTGGTTCACTAGGCTACACAATCATGGGGAAGACTGCTGATCTGGCAGTTGTCCAGAAGACAATCATTGACACCCTTCACAAGGAGGGTAAGCCACAAACATTCATTGCCAAAGAAGCTGGCTGTTCACAGAGTGCCGTATCCAAGCATGTTAACAGAAAGTTGAGTGGAAGGAAAAGTGTGGAAGAAAAAGATGCACAACCAACCGAGAGAACCGCAGCCTTATGAGGATTGTCAAGCAAAATCGATTCAAGAATTTGGGTGAACTTCACAAGGAATGGACTGAGGCTGGGGTCAAGGCATCAAGAGCCACCACACACAGACGTGTCAAGGAATTTGGCTACAGTTGTCGTATTCCTCTTGTTATGCCACTCCTGGCGTCTTACCTGGGCTAAGGAGAAGAAGAACTGGACTGTTGCCCAGTGGTCCAAAGTCCTCTTTTCAGATGAGAGCAAGTTTTGTATTTCATTTGGAAACCAAGGTCCTAGAGTCTGGAGGAAGGGTGGAGAAGCTCATAGCCCAAGTTGCTTGAAGTCCAGTGTTAAGTTTCCACAGTCTGTGATGATTTGGGGTGCAGTGTCATCTGCTGGTGTTGGTCCATTGTGTTTTTTGAAAACCAAAGTCACTGCACCCTTTACCAAGAAATTTTGGAGCACTTCATGCTTCCTTCTGCTGACCAGCTTTTTAAAGATGCTGATTTCATTTTCCAGCAGGATTTGGCACCTGCCCACACTGCCAAAAGCACCAAAAGTTGGTTAAATGACCATGATGTTGGTGTGCTTGACTGGCCAGCAAACTCACCAGACCTGAACCCCATAGAGAATCTATGGGGTATTGTCAAGAGGAAAATGAGAAACAAGAGACCAAAAAATGCAGATGAGCTGAAGGCCACTGTCAAAGAGACCTGGGCTTCCATACCACCTCAGCAGTGCCACAAACTGATCACCTCCATGCCACGCCAAATTGAGGCAGTAATTAAAGCAAAAGGAGCCCCTACCAAGTATTGAGTACATATACAGTAAATGAACATACTTTCCAGAAGGCCAACAATTCACTAAAAATGTTTTTTTTATTGGTCTTATGATGTATTCTAATTTTTTGAGATAGTGAATTGGTGGGTTTTTGTTAAATGTGAGCCAAAATCATCACAATTAAAAGAACCAAAGACTTAAACTACTTCAGTCTGTGTGCATTGAATTTATTTAATACACGAGTTTCACAGTTTGAGTTGAATTACTGAAATAAATGAACTTTTCCACGACATTCTAATTTATTGAGATGCACCTGTATATATATATATATATATAT
>NW_026249695.1:0-11058 GCF_019703515.2 Myxocyprinus asiaticus
TGTGTATGTATGTGTATATACAGGTGCATCTCAATAAATTAGAATGTCGTGGAAAAGTTCATTTATTTCAGTAATTCAACTCAAATTGTGAAACTCGTGTTTTAAATAAATTCAATGCACACAGACTGAAGTAGTTTAAGTCTTTGGTTCTTTTAATTGTGATGATTTTGGCTCACATTTAACAAAAACCCACCAATTCACTATCTCAAAAAATTAGAATACATCATAAGACCAATAAAAAAAACATTTTTAGTGAATTGTTGGCCTTCTGGAAAGTATGTTCATTTACTGTATATATACTCAATACTTGGTAGGGGCTCCTTTTGCTTTAATTACTGCCTCAGTTCGGCGTGGCATGGAGGTGATCAGTTTGTGGCACTGCTGAGGTGGTATGGAAGCCCAGGTTTCTTTGACAGTGGCCTTCAGCTCATCTGCATTTTTTGGTCTCTTGTTTCTCATTTTCCTCTTGACAATACCCCATAGATTCTCTATGGGGTTCAGGTCTGGTGAGTTTGCTGGCCAGTCAAGCACACCAACACCATGGTCATTTAACCAACTTTTGGTGCTTTTGGCAGTGTGGGCAGGTGCCAAATCCGGCTGGAAAATGAAATCAGCATCTTTAAAAAGCTGGTCAGCAGAACGAAGCATGAAGTGCTCCAAAATTTCTTGGTAAACGGGTGCAGTGACTTTGGTTTTCAAAAAACACAATGGACCAACACCAGCAGATGACATTGCACCCCAAATCATCACAGACTGTGGAAACTTAACACTGGACTTCAAGCAACTTGGGCTATGAGCTTCTCCACCCTTCCTCCAGACTCTAGGACCTTGGTTTCCAAATGAAATACAAAACTTGTTCTCATCTGAAAAGAGGACTTTGGAACACAGGGCAACAGTCCAGTTCTTCTTCTCCTTAGCCCAGGTAAGATGCCTCTGACGTTGTCTGTGGTTCAGCAGTGGCTTAACAAGAGGAATACAACAACTGTAGCCAAATTCCTTGACATGTCTGTGTGTGGTGGCTCTTGATGCCTTGACCCCAGCCTCAGTCCATTCTTTGTGAAGTTCACCCAAATTCTTGAATCGATTTTGCTTGACAATCCTCATAAGGCTGCGGTTCTCTCGGTTGGTTGTGCATCTTTTTCTTCCACACTTTTTCCTTCCACTCAACTTTCTGTTAACATGCTTGGATACAGCACTCTGTGAACAGCCAGCTTCTTTGGCAATGAATGTTTTTGGCTTACCCTCCTTGTGAAGGGTGTCAATGATTGTCTTCTGGACAACTGTCAGATCAGCAGTCTTCCCCATGATTGTGTAGCCTAGTGAACCAAACTGAGAGACCATTTTGAAGGCTCAGGAAACCTTTGCAGGTGTTTTGAGTTGATTAGCTGACTGGCATGTCACCATATTCTAATTTTTTGAGATAGTGAATTGGTGGGTTTTGTTAAATGTGAGCCAAAATCATCACAATTAAAAGAACCAAAGACTTAAACTACTTCAGTCTGTGTGCATTGAATTTATTTAATACACGAGTTTCACAATTTGAGTTGAATTACTGAAATAAATGAACTTTTCCACAACATTCTAATTTATTGAGATGCACCTGTATATATATATATATATAGATTACTCACCTCACTGTGCTCTAAATAAAAAAAGTTCAAAATTGCCATTGTTTTGAACTTTGTAAATTGCAATTGCCATTGCAAGTAAATACCATGGCATATGAAAATGGTAGTCATTAATGGATTACCATGATATCCAATGCCATCACTGTACTATATTTTCATCACAGTGAAATAAGGGGCACAATTACTAATTTAAAAAATTTAAGGAAGACTGAAAACCCTAATAAGTTGACTTTAGGAAACTCGTTTATATTTTTGACGTCACCAAACCTGTGTAATTAAGTTAACTTAACTTGGTGTTCATATACTGAAGGTGAACTTAACTATTTAAGTTAAGGTAACTAAATGCAAGTAAATGAAACTCAGATTTTCTATTTAAATATTGATGTTTCTACTCAATAATTTTAGTTGAATTGACTCAAATTTAGATCATATAATACCACAGTTCAAATAAAGAAGACTTTAACAGATTCTACGTCACTCATTAAATAAACTTGATTCTCCACAGAAATGCATAGACACCTGCACTTCAGTTGCACGTGCACAAGGTGACCTGAGCTAGAGTTAACAGGGTCCAAATTGACCAAAGGGGACACAGATCACCCTAATGGTGGCATCACACGAAACAACATAAATAACACTGCAAAAGAGCAAAAACCTCTTTGAATTCTTAATGACAACTATTTAAATGACCTCATAAATTCCCTTTGACCAAGGAAACATATATCAATAATTCAAGGGATTATGAGTGGTGCCAGGGATGATGGGCATTCCCCATCCCCATATCCTCAATTTTATACTCAATCTTTCGAGTTATTAACACTTAAAATCTATAGATTTTTAAGATATTTGAGCAATGAGCCCAAAACTTGACATTTCATTTAATGTTTAATTAAGATAACTTGATCTTTCCAGTAATGGCAACATTAGGGTTTACAGTGAACATGAAAGATGTTTCAATGAATATTGTGGTCCGTATTTTCAATACATTCAGAGTTGATAGTTACTTACTTGAAAGCTTTAAAAACGACTCAAAAGTATCATAAATGTAGTCCATGCATCATATTTCTAGGTTTTTGTGAGAAAGAACTTGAAATGTAAGTCATTTTTCAGTCAAAACCTTGACATTTGTTACACGTTTGTGAGTGCTATTAGAGAAAATCGTTCACAGTGGCTCTTCGATATATGGTGCTAAACAACGCAAGTTCTCATGTGAAATTATGACAGACTTTTTATTTTTGGGTGAACTAAACCTTTTAATTCTTTAAATATTTTTGAAATTGAACAAAGAGATCCAAAAGTTTGAGTAGACAGCAGGTTTTTACAGCACAAAACCATTACAGACATGATTGTGCATCAGCTTCAAATTTTTTTCAGCTTGAAGTGAGATAAAAAGAGAAGACAGATGGGGTTTCTGGTGGTGCACACATTTTAAATTTATAAATAAACGCATAAATAAAATGCTCTACTGGGCGGGTTGTGTGTTGATCGTTAATGGCTGCTAAATGGACCAGCTCCTGTTCACACACTCAGTAGATCTTTTAAATGCACCCACATTTCCCTGCCGAGCAGCACTGGAGGTCACAGGAGAAGTTAACTGCCACATTATGTGGTGTTATTGCAGGACGTCATGAACGTGTGGTGCAGGCTTAAATTCTTGTTTAGTAAGTCTATGCTGCAGATTTCTAAAAATGCCCAAATAACTGCCAGTTCTGGATATCTTACACATTCTGCGACACTGCGGCAACTTTTTAAAGATGTGCAATTCTTCTTAATTGCTGCTTAAGAGGAAACAGAAGCTTTAATGAGGGGTTGGGCACCTTGAAAGCCGCCTGGGACGACAACAATCAGCACGAAGTTTGCGAATTGATGCAGATGAGGGGAGTTAGATTCTAGCTTAGATTTCTTTAAACAATTTATTTATTTGTTTTTTTGGCAAAACTTTTAATTGATAATGAAATACAGAACAGCACTGAATTATTGTGGAGCGTCATTTGGAAGTCATGGGGCCTGTTACAGATTGATGTAGAATTAAACAGCAATACTGCAAAGCAGAAGTTGCTGTATGTTGCTTAGTGAAAATCAACTTAAACTCTTACAGAGAGTCCGTTTGTGTTCTTAAATGATCTCTGTGCAAAGCCTTGCTGTCAGTCAAACAAACTGTCTGTTGCACCCGGCACACGCACACTTGCGCTATCCAAGGGGACGATGCATCTGGAGTTTTTTTTAGAAACGTTGTGCAGAGCAGCTGTTAGAGCACAACGTGTAGTACTGATAAAGAAGTTAAATGGTTCAAGTGTGCAATAATGCATATGCCAGTTTCTGACATATTTGTCTGATGATGTAAAACCTTTCAACGCCAGCAACGCAAAGTCTGCCAAACACCAGTCCTCTGCTGATGCCTAAATTTATCTTCTTGCGAGTATTTTTAAGAAAAAATAATTTAAGTCCGAATTACATTTTTCAAGGCGCCACAACACCATCCTGAACCAATGTTGTGGAAAATTATTTACCAATGATGAAATGCACTAAATGTCTTGTTGTTTGTCAAAACAGCATGTTGAATGTCTCTGCATGAGATCTATTCAACTTACCTTCACATTAAGCTCATTTCTATCTTTTTTGGGGGATGTTATAGTCGGAATAGTACTGGTTTCAAATTAATTTGGAAAGAACTTGTGCAAAACTATAAGTGTACAGTAGCCAAAATGTACAGTTCATAATTTTACTAGTGACTTTGTCTCATCTAAAGGCCCATGTAATTTAAATGTAAGTTATAAGCATTGTACCCATGCTGGTAATTAATAAGGCAGGCAGGACTTTTTGAGGGAATGCCAAGCTACTTACAGCTGTAAGGAATGTTATAAGGTATATAAGTCACGTAGCTTGGCAAGGAAGTAGAAAACATAAAAGACGGAGAAAGAAGTGATAGTTTGTTGACTATTGGTCAACAACAACAAAAATAGGCAAATTCTGTCATCATTTTATCATCTACATGCTGTTCCAAACCAGTGTGACTTTCTTTCTTAACTTAAAATGGGATATTTTGAACAATGTCCGAGCTATTCTTTTCCAACAACAAAATTAGAGCATGCCCAAAAGGCTTCAAGCACAAAAAAGTACCATTAAAGTACAATTAAAGTACTATACAAGTTATCCATAGAATCTGTAGCACAATATAAGGCTTTTCACACTGCGCTTAACCCTGGGTTATCTTCATTCTAAACACCACTTTTGACCCTGGGTAAAGCAACATTTCACACTTGTAATTTTGAAAAGGAGTTAGCACCACTTTTTACGTTATGAAACCCTGCTCGGAGAAACAAGTGCACACAGAACATTACAGTGAGACACAGAATATAAAACAGGGAAAGAGTTTAAACAGACACAAATAATAGGACATATAACAGAATGGCATATGTACATGTGCAAGTGGTAATGTATGTGCAAGGTAGGGGTTGAATTAAATATGTGAATTAAATATGTGAATTTACATATGTACATGAGATATGTATTTACATTATTGCACGATGGGGAAGTCCTGAGGCAATTTAATTGTGGGGAGTGTGGGGGGATTTCTTTACCCTGGAATAATAAATTATCCTGGGCATTTATGTTCCAATGTTTCACACTGTACATTCGTAAACCCCGGTTTAACGTTCTTATTTGCATATTTGCGGTGTCAATAACAATGATTGGACGAATACAGCTCATGACAGACACACAACCTGACAGTGGAGCTGCTCTGCTCTTCTGTGGAAATGTCACCAAGAAAATCAGCTTTGTTTGTCTTTTATTTTCTGAAATATGCCACGAAAACATGGAATATTGCTTCATCCTGGCAATTATCACGCTTGCCACCACTGTTCGACACTTACCGGTTTCACTCTGATGAAGAACGTAAACAGCACGTGAAAGATTCAGCGATGGTACAAAGCACATGAATGTTTAATAAGGTAAGTACTGAGCAATTAAATGATTGGTTGTGTGTTGCTAAACAACTTTCTAAAACATTATAACACCGCATCCTTTCAATCTGTATACCTATGGCACCACAATACGGGGTTAACTCCAGAGCAGAGTTTTATAACCCTGGGTAAAAAGCAGTGCTAACCCCCTTTCAAAATTACAAGTGTGAAATGTTGCTTTAACCAGGGTTAAAAGCAGGGTTTAGAATGACATTAACCCAGGGTTAAGCGCAGTGTGAAAAGCCCTAGAAAGATGTTTAGCAACAGACAACCAATCAAATAAAGCCTCAGTACTTACCTCATTAAATATTCATGTGCGTTGTACCATCTTTCACGCGCTATTTACGTTCTCCATCGCATGGGGTTGCCTACAGGGAACCGCCACATGTGGAGCACCTACCACTCTCTCCGAAAACTCGACTGCCACAGGGCTCGGAAGAAGTCAACCAGGGAACATAGTTTGTGAACACTACTGGGAGTTAATGGTGCATATCTTCAGCTCAGAGGAGGTGAAAGGCGCTATGTGCAAGCAATACACCCGGCCGGCTATCCCGGGCTTATCCACTTGTATTGCGTGCCAATACCCGGGACGAAACCGGTACCACCAAGAGGTTGTAGAACCTTGCAAAGGTGTTGGGTGTTGCCCAGCCCACTGCTCTGCAAATGTCTGTTAGAGAGGCACCCCTGGCCAGGCCCCAGGAGGCCACTACATCCCTGGTAGAATGGGCTCGTAGCCCTACTGGGGGTGGCACATTCTGGGCGTGATATGCCATAGCTATGGCGTCAATGAGCCAGTGGGCGATTCTCTGCTTGGAGACAGCGCTTCCTTTCTGCTGTGCACCAAAGCAGACAAAGAGCTGCTCAGAGATCCTAAAGCTCTGCGTGCGATCCAAATAGATGCGTAAAGCACGCGCTGGACACAGCAACGACAGGGCTGGGTCTACCTCCTCCTGCGGCAGCGCTCGCAGGTTCACCACCTGGTCCCTAAAAGTGGTCGAGGGAACCTTGGGCACATAGCCCGGTCGGGGTCTCAAGATCACGTGAGAGTAGCATGGACCGAACTCCAGGCACGTTTCGCTGACAGAGAACGCTTGCAGGTCTCCTACCCTCTTGATGGAAGTGAGCACAGTCAGGAATGCAGCCTTCAAGGAGAGTACCTTAAGCTCAGCTGACTGCAAAGGCTCAAAGGGGGCTCTCTGTAGACCCTGAAGAACTACAGAGAGGTCCCATGAGGGAACGAGGTACGGTCTGGAGGGGTTCAGCCTCCTGGCACCTCTCAGGAACCTGATGATCAGGTCGTGCTTCCCTAAGGACTTACCGTCCACTGTGTCATGGTGTGCTGCTATAGCGGCTACGTACACCTTCAAGGTGGAAGGGGACAGCCGCCCTTCCAACCTCTCCTGCAGGAAGGAAAGCACCGATCCAACTGCAAAGGTAAGCTGCGACCGCATCGTTGCCATGGACATGTTCTCGCAATGAGTACATCCACGAACACTGTCTCCACGTGAGCAGTGCCCAGACACGAAAGACAGTGATCGTGACCGTCAGAAGGCAAGAGATAACGAGCGCAACCAGGAATAACACACAAAGGAAAGGCATCTTTAAAAAGACGCGTCTTTAAAAAGACGTTCCGTGTGTGCTGCTCTTTTAGAGATATATACTCTTTTAGAAAAATATACTCTTTTATTTCTGCCGAAGCGCCCAGGGGCATTCTCTGCATTGCATCAGTGCAGAGGAGGGAGAAGCTGCTGAAATGCGCTGTCAGATCCAGCAGAGGTGAATGAACAGTCATGGGAATTCAGCTCAGTGAGCATGACCGTTCGGCTCCGAAGAGAAAATCTGAATGAGTGGTTGCATACCATCTCCTTTTATACCCATATGTTCAGGGGAGTGGCATGCAGATACCACTCACCAATTTTCATTGGCCTTTTATCAAAGACCAGAGGTGTCTCGGGCTCCCAAGAGTAACCACTATTGTCACTACATCGACACAACATCGAGTGAGTGACAGATAGGGAACCCAGGATTCTGTTTACCCGGGGTTTAGAATAACACAGCATTAACGTTTACAATCCTTCTAAAGCCATCAATAGTTTTGTATGAGGAACAAAACAAAATTTAAGCCATTATTTGTTCCAAATTGTTCCTTCTCTGACTTCCGGATGAGACTTTCCAACTCATCGCCATAATCATACGCTAGATTTAATTCTGTCATATGAAGTTGATGTTGATACTATATAAATTCTACTGCAGAGCGATGACATCTCAGATCATTACTTTGTCTCTTGTTTGCTGCGATCAGCTAATGTTACTCAATCTACACCACGCTATCGTTCAGGTAGAACAATTCTATCGACCACTAAAGATAGCTTCAATAATAAACTTCCAGACCTATCTCATACACTCAGTAAGCCCCAAAGTCTAGAAGAACGTGATGAAATAACAGAAAATATAAATACAGTCTTCTCTAGCAGTCTTGATAGTGTCGCCCCCCTTCGATTAAAGAAAATTAAAGAAAAAAGCCCTGCACCATGGTACAATGATCACACTCATGCTCTCAAGATGAACCAGATATTCCATCGCAGCACAATAGTAATGACTTCATGAATTTCTTTACTGATAAAATTGAAATAATCAGAAATAAAATTGGAATTATGCAAACATCTGTCACAGTACCTCAGAAAACAGTGTCTCATACTTTTCTTCACATGCAACTTCAATCCTTCGCTGTCATAGGTCATGAAGAGCTAACAAAATTATCAAAACATCAAAAGCCACAACGTGTATGTTAGATCCAATACCAACTAAGCTCTTAAAAGAGGTATTCCCTGTAATCTCAGAACCTCTTCTTAATATTATTAACTCCTCGCTATTCTTAGGATATTTCCCAAGAAACTTTAAAATGGCAGTTATCAAACCGCTTATTAAGAAGCCACTACTTGATCCTGGAGAATTGGCTAATTAAATGCAAATATCCCGTTTATGTCGAAAATACTAGAAAAGGTTGTGTCTTCTCAATTATGTTCATTTCTGCAGAGAAATAGTATATATGAACAGTTTCAGTCAGGATTTAGGCCACACCACAGTTCAGAGACTTCACTTATCAGAGTTACTAGTGACTTGCTCTTATCATCTGATCATAGCTGCATTTCTCTTCTAGTGATTTTAGATCTTAGTGCTGCCTTCAACATGATAGATCACAATATTCTCTTGAATAGGCTAGAGAATTATGTTTTCATTTGTGGTCTTGCATTAGCATGGTTTAGGTCTTATTTAGCAGACCGCTACTACTTTGTCTGTGTAAACGAGGAATTGTCAAATCAAACAAAAGTTAAGTATGGAGTGCCACAGGGATCAGTTTTAGGGCATCTGCTTTTCTCCTTATATATGCTTCCCTTGGGAGATTTTATCAGAAATCATGGAATAAGTTTCCACTGTTATGCCGATGATACCCAACTTTATATTTCTTCAAAACCCGACGAAATTTCACAATTCTTCAAATTAGCAGAGTGTATCAATGAAATCAAAGATTGGATGGCTAGAAATTTCCTTCTACTCAATTTCGACAAAACAGAGGTACTAGATATTGGACCAAAAACTTCTAAAAATAAGCCGCAAAAATATAATTTGACTCTCGATGGATGTACTGTTACATCGTCTTCAACAGTGAAGAACGTAGGTGTTATATTTGATACCAATATGTCATTTGAAAATCAAATTTCCAGTGTTTGTAGAACAGCATTCTTCCATCTAAGAAATATTGCTAAGTTACGACACATGCACTCTGTTGCTGATGCCGAAAAACGAATTCACACGTTCATGACCTCAAGACTAGATTATTGTAATGCATTACTGGGAGGATGTCCAGCATGTTCAATAAATAAACTTCAATTGGTTCAAAATGCAGCAGCCAGAGTGCTGACTAGAACCACGAAATATGAATATATTAGCCCCATTTTATCGCCGTTACATTGACTACCTGTTAAAATTCTGTTAACTACATGAAAAGCATTAAATGGTCTAGCTCCACAGTACTTAAGTGACCTTCTACCACGCTATATTCTATCATGTTCATTATGATCGCAAAACTCTGGCCTGTTAATAGTTCCTAGAATATCAAAACCCACAAAAGGAGGTAGATCCTTTTCCTATTTGGCTCCTAAACTATGGAATAGTTTCCCTAACGATGTTCGGGATGCAGACACACTCACTGAGTTTAAGTCTAGACTAAAGACTCATCTATTTAGCCAGACATACACCTAATTTATTCTTCACCACACAATTAGGCTGTTTTAGTTAGGTCTGCCAGAACCTGAAACATTGATTATGATCTATAACTCTGCAAAAAATGTAATGACATCTACGCTAATATTATTCTATTTGTTTAAATGTCTTAACCTCGGGACTCCTATCTGAGGTCACCAGAACCAGCCGGATCCATTGCTATGTGATAAACTGCTACGTGTCTCTGAGTGATGATGACAAAATGCAGCCGGTGCCAGCCAGACATCACTTCAGTCTATTACGATGGACCTCAGAGGATGAACTGATGCCAACTCCAGCCATAAGACATAGGATACTTCATATGCCATTGCCTGAACCTTGGACTTAGGATAGACCTCACTGAAATTACCGGCCGGTTGAACTGTGAAGCACCTCACTGATCTTGGCCTGCATCACCTTGGTCTAATGATGGACTCCACTCTTAAAATAGAATACATAGACTATCAATAAATTGCCAACAAAAGCCTTCATCAGCCAACTAACAAAGGACAATGCATCTATATGAACTTCTGCAGTTAATCCAGGATGAACTTCAAAGACATTAGTCATGTCTTACTTAGTTTAATAATTTTAAACCATGACTTGCACTGCACATAAATAAGTAATATTGGCTTTATATTCATGCTGTTAGCCAGAGGGGAACTGGCCCCCACAGTGAGCCTGGTTTCTCCCAAGGTTATTTTTCTCCATTAACCAACATCTTTTGGAGTTTTGTGTTCCTTGCCACAGTCGCCTTCGGCTTGCTCACAGAGATTCTAAATACATATTAAATGCAAGTTTGAATATGAAACTTGGATTTTGTGGCTTGCGTTACCAGCCCTGGGCCTTAACCATTATACCATATTACCCCAAGCACAGATACCTAAAGACTCCGTGATTAAAAATTTTTTTTGTTTGTTTTTTGTTTTTTTTTGTGGATTTTTGGAATTTTGTGGCTTTTAGTCACTGTCTGTTAGCTGAGGCCATCTATGTGTTAGTGTACTCCTAAAAGTTGACAAAATTAATTTTTAGTACACATTTGCATTTAAATCGTAGTCTTTCTCTACTTACAAAAATAAATAAATAAATAATACAAAATAAAAAAATAAAAATAATTATATATATATATATATATATATATATATATATATATATATATATATATATATATATATATGATAGATAGATAGATAGATAGATAG
>NW_026249696.1:0-10701 GCF_019703515.2 Myxocyprinus asiaticus
TACAATGCAGTCAATAAACGTCCGACTTACAACTACAAACTAAACAGTGATATGATTAGATATGGAAATAAAAATAATTCTGTAACACACAGGGTGTGTGTGTGTGTGTGTGACTGTGTGTGTGTGTGTGTGTGTGTGTGTGAGGAGGGACGTGCACAAAATGGCGGACGTGACTCTCGTGGAGAGTATGTCACGCGAGACTTCCGGCCAGGGAATATGACCGCGAATGGGGGCGGAGATGGCGTCTACCGGTTACCGCGTGTATCCGCTTGTACGATAGCTTAGGGACAAAGCTGGGCTTTAGCATTTAAGCTATCTACGAGCCAAAATGTGTGCCAGAATGTTTGTGAGGGGTCGCGTGTGTGTGTGTGTGCGCGTGTGGTTAGTACGAGAGAGAGAGAGAGAAGTGACAGCCCTAAAGCCGATTTCGCGATCGTGGGAGAGAAAGCAGCTGTTTAGTTCATCGCTCAGAGGCGCGGTGGACGGCTCGTAAACAGTCCCGCATTATTTGACTCTTTAATGGATGAACTCGGTTGCTGTCGGCGAAATTGCACAACAATCAAATTTGGTTGGACCACAATACAGCAAAACAAATTTGTGATAATTAATACCCTGAGTATTAATAATGAGCGGACATGGCGGTCTGTAAACTGTACAAGCAAAAACCTTGAAACACAAGAATAACACACTATAATATTCTATCTCTGCCCAGACGTAAACCTCTTACTTGAATCGCATGAGGACACAGGTAGAATGTGTTTTCCTCTGTCCTTTAACTCTGACCCGGTTCCTTGAGGCTCGGGTGATGACAGGAGGCCGTTTCCTAGCTCTGTCGGCGGGCGGCACGGCTGTTGATTCTCGGCGGGCTGGCGGAGAACTCAGAAATGTCGACTTGATTGAAGATGGAAGAGAAATCTTTAATCTCTTCAATTCTGTAGGCAAACGGACGAAGATGCAGATTGCTCGGCGGTCTCCTTCGGATCCGTGAGAGTGTTCGGTTGAACACAGAGTAATCTCAACTCGTCTAGCGAGATGGAGATTGTATGGCCACAGTTTCAAGTCAGACGTTACTTCCTTGTGCCACGAAGCTGCACCGGAGAGCAGCGATAAACTACGTCTATACTCGCTGAACAAAGTCGCTGGAAGTAAATTCTGGAAGCATTTCAGAGGTATTTCAACTCCTGATGATGTCATGTTTGAGGGACGTTCTGATGTGTGCCTCATCCAATAGGAGTTGAGAGTTCGATCCTTTAGTGAGCAAGGCTTCATGGGATTTGCAGTCTGTTTTGGACTCCCTTTGTTTGATTTTGGCGCGATTTTTATCAGTAAGATTTACGACTTGGAATGTGGGGGCCTGAGTTAGGTTTTTACGATTGTGTTAGGCCTGCCTTTTGTCTTCTAGCTGAATATATGAGGCCCAACAATAGCAGTATGACAATTACAATAAACATCTGATTTACACAACACACACATCTTGTTACTCTATATAATATACACCTAATAATATACAATATACAGTATACACACAATAAGAATACTGTATACAATAAAAATATACAATATACACAAAATAAGAAGACTACATACAATTAAAATACACTGTACCCAACTCAATGCTGAGCTGTAGTCTACAAACAGCATTCTCACATATGTGTTCCTTTTTTCCAGGTGGGAGAGAGCAGTGTGTAGTGTAGATGCAATGTCATCATCAGTGGAGCGGTTGTTGCCACAGTCTCTATGTGATATCTAGGTGATACAGTCTCTATGTGTTGTAGTTTACATCTCAAGGCAGCTAGCAGACGTTTGTATTAACCAGTTTGTCTGCTTCCTGACCTGGGCCCCAGTTAGTCAAATACTATAATTATTAAGACTATGAGCTAAATTACTAGAGAGGAAAGCGGCACCTTCCCTGGAGGGATGGTGTCCGTCTCTCTTTAGCTGGTCAGGTCTACCCCAAAAACTCTTGTCTATAAATCCTATGCTATTCTCCGGAATGTGAATGGATAGAATTAAAAAAGGAACTCTACAAACTTGTGATGACCTCGTTTTCAATGCTACCATAATCTATAGCCCCTGCTTTATTTCAAGAAATGCACTATTTTATATTTGTTGTAAAATGTGAAATTATTTAATAAATGACAACATTCTCCATGTCCGTGATCGCATGGATGCAACGATTGATCAAAACCACTCAAGCGGTGTAAGATGAATTTGTTAGCCACTGATCTAGAGTGAGCCTTTACTTTTTATTAGTTGTTAAGGTTTGAATTTGAGGTGGGGGAGCTGATCCTGGACCAGCAGTTATGAGCCAGCGTTTCTTATCAGAGCAAATTGTAGCCTTTATATTTAATATCTTCTAATATCTTTCTTACAAATTAATACATTACAATGCGCATGAGATACTGTATGACGCACACACAAAAGAAGCAGTAGGCGACCTGTCACTAACTGGACAGAGGGTTGAGCTCTTCAAGTCATTCAATGCGCCACCTGGTGTATATTGTGAGAAGCACAACACATGTATTTTAATTCTAAGAAGCCCGCCTGCAGTATGTGAAGTGATTTCACGTGATCGATTGCCTGATGGCGCATGAAAAAACGTGCGTTTTCAAAGGCTGCATCTCTCTCTCTCCCTCCCTCCCTATTATTAAAATTAAAACCTCTTAATTTTTCACATTTTGTTATGTTGTAGCCTTATGCTAAAATGCTTTTAAATTATTTTTTTTTCCCACATCAATCTCCACTCCATACCCCATAATGACAGAACAAAAAACAGATTTTTTATAACTTTGCAAATTTATTAATAAGAAAAACTTCTATCATTTCTGTCTGTCTATTTATCTATCACTATATTATCTATCTATCTGCTCTTTTTTTTCTGTCTCTCTCTCTCTCTCTCTCTCTAACTCTCTAACAAAAAATATTTACAACTTACCAACTTTGCTTCTTTCTAGTTCAGTCAGTGTAGACTAAGGAGGATGAAGCTCACTGTCTTTTTTCCACTGCTGGTTTTCACAGGTGTCTGAAGATTAATGTCTGCCATTTCTTCATGGTCTTCAGTTATTATAACACTTTTCCCTTGATTTAAAAAAAAAAACAAGCACACTACATCAGCCATGAGCATATTATCTTTA
The DNA here is from genome assembly GCF_019703515.2 of Myxocyprinus asiaticus. NCBI lineage: Eukaryota > Metazoa > Chordata > Actinopteri > Cypriniformes > Catostomidae > Myxocyprinus > Myxocyprinus asiaticus. The sequence goes on from NW_026249696.1 coordinate 3,135, forward strand.
TCAGTTTGTAGCATGTAATTAGAATTAATAACAGTAATTCATGTGTCTCCACATGCAGAATGAAAGTCAACAGAATACAGTGACAAAAAGTGTCAGTTATGCTTGTAAGCAGAACAGAGCTATTGCAGAGGATCACTACTATAGATACATACTAATTTGATTGCCATTATTTTTTATAGTAAGAATGTACTGCAACCACTGAAAATAGTGTGTACGTTGACATTCTCCATCATCAACAAGGCGTTCTGTTGATGACGAAATTCTGAATAAACTCTAGAGACTGTTGTGCGTGAAAATCCCAGGAGATCAGCTGTTAAAGAAATACTCAAACCAGCCTGTCTGGCACCAAAAAGCATGCCACGGTCAAAATCATTGAGATAATTTTCCCTATTCTGATGGTTGATGTGAACATAAACTGAAGCTCCTCACCTGTATCTGATTTTTATGCATTGCACTGCTGCCACACCATTGGCTGATTAGGAAATTGCATGAATAAATAGGTGTACAGGTGTTCCTAATAATGTGCTCAGTGAGTCTATACTTTGTGTGTGTGTGTGTGTGTGTGTGTGTGTGTGTGTGTGTGTGTATATATATATATATATATATATATCACTATATTGCCAAAAGTATTCGCTCATCTGCCTTTAGACGCATATGAACTTAAGTGACATCCCATTCTTAATCCATAGGGTTTAATATGACGTTGGCCCACCCTTTGCAGCTATAACAGCTTCAATTCTTCTGGGAAGGCTTTCCACAAGGTTTAGGAGTGTGTTTATGGGAATTTTTGACCATTCTTCCAGAAGCGCATTTGTGAGGTCAGACACTGATGTTGGACGAGAAGGCCTGGCTCACAGTCTTCGCTCCAATTCATCCCAAAGGTGCTCTATCGGGTTGAGGTCAGGACTCTGTGCAGGCCAGTCAAGTTCTTCCACACCAAACTCACTCATCCATGTTTTTATGGACCTTGCTTTGTGCACTGGTGCGCACTCATGTTGGAACAGGAAGGGGCCATCCCCAAACTGTTCCCACAAAGTTGGGGGCATGGAATTGTCCAAAATCTCTTGGTATGCTGAAGCATTCAGAGTTCCTTTCACTGGAACTAAGGGGCCAAGCCCAGCTCCTGAAAAACAACCCCACACCATAATCCCCCCTCCACCAAACTTCACAGTTGGCACAATGCAGTCAGACAAGTACCGTTCTCCTGGCAACCGCCAAACCCAGACTCATCCATCAGATTGCCAGATGGAGCAGCGTGATTCGTCACTCCAGAGAACGCGTCTCCACTGCTCTACAGTCCAGTGGCGGCGTGCTTTACACCACTGCATCTGACGCTTTGCATTGCACTTGGTGATGTATGGCTTGGATGCAGCTGCTCGGCCATGGAAACCCATTCCATGAAGCTCTCTACGCACTGTTCTTGAGCTAATCTGAAGGCCACATGAACTTTGGAGGTCTGTAGCGATTGACTCTGCAGAAAGTTGGCGACCTCTGCGCACTATGCGCCTCAGCATCCGCTGACCCCGCTCTGTCATTTTACGTGGCCTACCACTTCGTGGCTGAGTTGCTGTCATTCCCAATCGCTTCCACTTTGTTATAATACCACTGACAGTTGACTGTGGAATATTTAGTAGCGAGGAAATTTCACGACTGGACTTGTTGCACAGGTGGCATCCTATCACAGTACCATGCTGGAATTCACTGAGCTCCTGAGAGCGGCCCATTCTTTCACAAATGTTTGTAGAAGCAGTCTGTATGCCTAGGTGCTTCATTTTATACACCTGTGGCCATGGAAGTGATTGGAACACCTGAATTCAATTATTTGGATAGGTGAGCGAATACTTTTGGCAATATAGTGTATATATAGATAGATAGATAGATATACACACACAACTTTGGAATAAATTAAGAGACCACTGCAAAATTATCAGTTTCTCTGGACTTACCATTTATAGGTATGTGTTTATATTAGCATTTTTTGTTTTCTTTTATAAAGTACTGACAAGATTTATTCCAAATAAAAATATTGTCATTTAGAGCATTTATTTGCAGAAAATTACAACTGGTCAAAATAACAAAAAAGATGGTGTTTTCAGACCTGAATAATGCAAAGAAAACAAGTTCATATTAATTTTTAAACAACACAATACTAATGTTTTAACTTAGTTCAGAAATCAATATTTGGTAGAATAACCCTGATTTTCAATCACAGCTTTCATGCGTCTTGGTATGCTCTCTACCAGTCTTTCACATTGCTGTTGGGTGATTTTATGCCGCACCTGATGCAAAAATTCAAGCAGCTCTTCTCGATGGCTTGTGGCCATCCATCTTCCTCTTGATCACATTCCAGAGGTATTCAATGGGGTTTAGGTCTGGACATTGGGCTGGCCATGACAGGGTCTTGATCCAGTGGTCCTCCATCCACACCTTGATTGACCTGGCTGTGTGGTATGGAGCATTGTCTTTCCGGAAAAAAACAATCGCCAGAGTTGGGGAACATTGTCAGAGCAGAAGGAAGCAAGTTTTCCAGGATAACCTTGTACGTGGCTTGATTCATGTGTCCTTCACAAAGACGAATCTGCCTGATTCCAGCCTTGCTGAAGCACCCCCAGATCATCACAGATCCTCCACCTGGTCGTCTAATGGTTAGACGGAGACCTGGAGAGGCCTTCAAGCCACAGTGTCTCACACCCACTGTGAAATTTGGTGGAAGATCGGTGATGATCTGGGGGTGCTTCAAGACACTGCATCTTTTTTTTGTTATTTTGACCAGTTGTCATTTTCTGCAAATAAATGGTCTGAATGACAATATTTGTATTTGGAATTTGGGAGAAATGTTGTCAGTACTTTGTAGAATAAAACAAAAATGTTCATTTTACTCAAACACATACCTCTAAATAGTAAATCCAGAGAAACTTATAATTTTGCAGTGTCTCTTATTTTATTTCCAGAGCTGTATAAAAGATACAAACAAATTGACTTTTTCCTCCTGGTATGGTGGACCATCACCATCCTCCTCCTCCTCATCATCATTTGTTTGCAGGTCAAAATGTTCCTCTGATTATCACAGTCCAGACACACAAACAGTGAATGCTACAATAAAACAATGCTTGTTTTAGCAATAAAAATACACATTCAACATATATCCAGGTAAACCAGACTTACACCAGCTGTTGTCTCATATGCCACACAAACATGTATATGTATAGTGCATTAACTTACTGAGTACAAAAATCCTTGAGGCCAGTTCACCTTTAGCCAAGGAGCTGCCAAAGCCTCTCTATGATCCGCTACACAGCCTCTTTAGTGGAGATTCCCCCAGTTATTCCATATTACACTTGCTGAAACAAAAAACATGGTATAAAATATGGTAAAGTCATGCTGACATGCGCTGCCTTTAACTTACATTTTACATACACATTTACAACTTACCAACTTTTCACTGACTGGATGCTGTTTTCTTTCTAGTTAAGTCAAATAGAGGTTATTTTAAAAACAAGACTCTTTTCTAATACTTACCAGTAAAAACTATTCCTCTTCAATCTTACTGGCCTTTTACTCCTCAATATAGGTGTGTTCCTCAAAGTTTCAGTGCAGCGCAGTGTAGTGCTAAAAACACATGAATTAAACACATGATAAAACATGAAAAATGTATTGTTTATTGGCTGTTGTAGTTGGTACTGAACAGTATCGAGATGAGCTAAAACATAATCGGTAGCAGCAGTCTCGCATGTGAAGTTAAAGTGCTTTTTGTCCCTTTAAAAGCGTCTGCTAAATAAACAGCCTAAATGTAATTGTGCATTGATGCTTACCCAAGTAGTTTTCTTCTAAATTATGCCGTTTTTATATAACTTTGTAAATAATCTATTGTTATACCTGAGTCCAAACAGCACAAACATGGTACACATTCACCCCAGGTACAATTAAACCCCTCCCACTGCTGTGAGTACCTGAATGAAACACTTAATGCACAGTGTTTTTACAAAGCAAACTGTGGAAGAATGCATTACAATCGTGCTATCAAGTCTAAGGGATTCATCATGTCCATCTTACTATTTATAAATATTTGTGAATTTCCCATACTGTACAATTGTATTTTTATATTTTATATATAAATAAATAGGCATATTGTATGTTTTCACAAATTCATGACATTAAACATGCGGTTTACAAATGATCAGACATTACAGGTGAATGATGCTCATTTTATGGTAGACATATAATGCAGCCAAATAAAGATCAGTCCAAGCCGAATCATTGCCAGAAGACCAAGTGGCCTGATCTGGCCAAGCTATGTTGAGCCAGAAGCGGCCCAGTGCTTTAACGGCATAACTAAAAAAAACACGAGGCATTCGGCTGCAGCAACACTCGGACCAGATTATACCTGCCAATGCCAAGTCTGAGCCGCAGGCACGGCTAGGTTACTGAGCTGGGGCCGATTACTATGTGCTATCTGGGTCTGGTTGAGTTGACATGGAATAACCCAGTATTGTTTGGTCTTTCTAGGGTTTAGTGTACACAAACACTGATGTTGAGGAAGTTCATGAGTGGATTGTGAAGCACTTCAGGGATCATCGTCTCTTCACCAGAGTGTCTGAAGAAGAGCTGGTATGTTTTACACAATCACGTGTTCTCTGTCTGTTTCCCTTTTAACTCAAACATTTTGTTTCCCAGTCACATTTTTATGGTACAATACCAGCAAAAGCATCACAATATCAAGTAGTGTCAGAATACCTCATGTTGTTTGAAAGTGGTGGCTCTTGTAGGGTATTGTATTATTTATAGTTTACACAAATATTATTAGGGACCAAAATTTGGCACACTTTGGATAGGGGAGTGTCTGAACATTCCTGATAGTAAATTCTGAGTCTCTACCTCAAACCCTTTAGCTCCATCAACAGTTTAAATTTGCACTTATCAGAATCAGAATCAGCTTTATTGCCAAGTATGCTTACACATACAAGAAATTTGTCTTGGTGACAGGAGCTTCCAGTGTACAACAATACAAAAACATAAAAACAGCAGCAAGACAGATAAAAATAAAACTAATTATACACACACATACATACATACACACAAACATATGGGTAGTGCAAATCTAATACAATCGGTTATGTACAGTGCAATTACAAATCTGTTATGTACAGTGCAAATGTTTTGTTTTGTTTTTTCCCAGAGGAATGAAATGGCAGAAGAGGTTGGATGTGTTGGATAAATATAAAAAAGACTACACTGTGTATTGCACATAGTTATTGCTCAATGGGACAATTTAACTGTTCATGAGATGGATAGCCTGAGGAAAAAAAACTGTTTCTGTGCCTGACGGTTCTGGTGCTCAGAGCTCTGAAGCGTCGGCCAGGAGGCAACAGTTCAAAAAGGTAGTGGGCAGGGTGAGTGTGGTCCAGAGTGATTTTTCCAGCATTTTTCCTCATTCTGGAAGTGTATAGTTCTTGAATGGGGGGCAGGGGGCAACCAATAATCCTCTCAGCAGTCCGAATTGTCCTTTGTAGTCTTCTGATGTCTGAATTCATAGCTGAACCAAACCAGACAGTTATTGAAGTGCAGAGGACAGACTCAGTGACTGCTGAGTAAAACTGTACCAGCAGCACCTGTGGCAGGTTGAATTTCCTCAGCTGGCGAAGGAAGTACAACCTCTGCTGGGCCTTTTTCACAATGGAGTCAGTGTGGGTCTCCCACTTCAGGTCCTGTGAAATGGTAGTGCCCAGGAACCTGAATGACTCCACTGCTGTCACAGTGCTGTTTAGAATGGAGGGGGGGGTCAGTGCTGGGTTGTTTCTCCTAAAGTCCACAATGATCTCCACCGTTTTGATCGTGTTCAGCTCAAGGTTGTTTTGACTGCATCAGACAGCCAGCTGTTTAACCTCCCTTCTGTATACAGACTCATCGTCATCTCGGATGAGGCCGATGACAGTGGTATCATCTGCAGACTTCAGGAGATTGACAGAGGGGTCCTTGAAAATGCAGTCATTGGTGTAGAGGGAGAAGAGTAGGGGGGAGAGCACACATCCCTGGGGGGCACCAGTGCTGATTGTACAGGTGCTAGAAGTGAGTTTCCCCTGTCTCACAAGCTGCTGCCTGTCTGTCAGAAAGCTGGTAATCCACTGACAGATAGACATGGGAACAGAGTGTTGGTGTAATTTATTCTGGAGTGTAGCTGGGATGATGGTGTTGAAAGCTGAACTGAAGTCCACAAAAAGATCCTTGCATATGTCCCTGGTCTGTCAGATGTTGCAGGATATGATGCAATCCTATGTTGACTGCATCATCCACAGACCTGTTTGCTCTAAGCAAATTGAAGGGGATCTAGAAAGGGTCCAGTGATGTTCTTCAGGTGGGCCAACACCTGTCTCTCAAATGACTTCATGACCACAGATGTCAGGGTGACAGGTCTGTAGTCATTAAGTCCTGTGATTTTTGGTTTCTTTGGGACAGGAATAATGATTGAGCGTTTGAAGCAGCACGGGACTTCACACTGCTCCAGTGATCTATTGAAGATCTGTGTGAAGATGGGGGTCAGCTGGTTAGCACAGGTTCGAAGACACTGGTGATATGCCATCTGGGCCTGAAGCCGTCCTCGTCTTTTGTTTCCGAAAGACGTGGCTCACATCATCTTCACAGATCTTAAGTGCAGGTTGAGTAGCAGGAGGGGGGAGGAGGGGGGTTGCAGGAGGTGTTTGTGTTTGTGTGAAGTGAAGGTCAGAGTGGGGTGTGAGATTGGGCCTTTCAAATCTGCAGTAGAACAAATTCAGGTCGTCAGCCAGTTGTTGGTTCCCTACAGGGTTGGGAGTAGGAGTCCTGTAATTTGTGAGTTTTTTTCATGCCACTCCACACTGATGCAGGGTCGTTAGCTGAAAACTTGTTTTTCTGCTTCTCAGAGTATCTTCTTTTAGTCACTCTGATTTCCTTGTTCAGTGTGTTCCTGGCCTGATTGTACAAGACTTTATCCCCACCCCTGTAAGCATCCTCTCTGGCCTGACGAAGCTGCCTGATCTCTGCTATAAACCACAGTTTGTCATTGTTGAACTTGAAATAAGTCCTAGTAGGAATGCACATATCCTCACAGAAACTGATATATGATGTAACAGTATCTGTGAGCTTGTCCAGGTCTTTGGCTGCACCCTCAAAAACACTCCAATCTGTGCAATCGAAGCAGGCTTGTAGTTCCCGCTCTGCTTCATTGGTCCATCTTTTTACAGTCCTTACTACTGGCTTGGTTGATTTTAATTTCTGCCTGTAGGTTGGAAGAAGATGAACCAGACAGTGATCAGAGTCCCAAAGCTGCTCTAGGCACAGAGCGATATGCATAATTTATTGTTGTGTAACAATGATCCAGTATTTTCACGTGTGAGATTTGCTTTGTTAAAATCCCCAAGAATAATAATAACTGAGTCCGGGTATTGTTGTTCTGTGTCTGTGATTTGATCAGCCAGCTGTTGCAGCGCGGCATTCAAACACGTGTTTGGTGCGATATACACACTCACTAGAATAAACGAGGAAAACTCCCGTGGCGAGTAGAAAGGCTTACAGTTAATAAAGAGCGCTTCCA